>NC_135337.1:61935542-62236376 GCF_023851605.1 Tamandua tetradactyla
AAAATACCTACCTCTTAGTTGAGACTTTGCATGTAAAAGTGCCCGGTATCATTCTTGATATGTATTAGTTTACTCTATTTATGCCAAAAAACGCTCAGATCTTCATTTCAGAGGCTGCATTCATCCAAAGCATCATGCTTGCTGGCCATTGTGTGTTGGAAAACAATCCTCCACTAATAGAATTAATTTACAGACTGAGGCTGACTATGGTGGCTTGAAGCTGTATGTACTCCAGAAAAACATGTTCTTAAAATCTAATCCATCCCATGGGTATAAACCCATTGTAAGTAGGATCTTTTTTTTTTTCACATGGGCAGGCACTGGGAATTGAACCCAGGTCTCTGGCATGGCAGGTGAAAACTCTGCCTGCTGAGCCACTGTGGTGCGCCCTAAGTAGGATTTTTTTGACAAGGATATTTCAGTTAAGGTGTGGCCCACCTCGGTCAGGATGGGTCTTAATCCTATTTCTGGGGTCCTTTATAAGTGGAATGAATACAAAGAGAGAAAGTCACGGAAGCAAGAAGCTGAAAGCAAGGAAACCGGGAAGAGAAGGAAGAGACTGACAGATGTGCCACCTTGTACCTTGGCATGTGGCACAGGAGGCAAGGATCGCCAGCAGCCAATCTTCAGGAAGAAAGCATAACCTGATGATGTGTGGATGTGGACATTTTCAAGTCCTCAAAACTGTAACCCTGTAGGCTAATAAATTCCCACTGCTTAAGCCAAACTATTTCATGTTACCTACTTTAGGCAGCCCTAGGAAACTAAAACACTGACTTACAAAGTGAATAGGTAATTTTCCCAAATGGAAATGACCCTTTTCAAGGTTCCTGCCACCACAAAGGGGAGCACAGTTCTACAGCCTGGCTATGCTATACAGTGTGACTCCTGGAACCAAAATGACCTGGGGGGAACCCTCTCATGCCCAAACTTCTGGTGTTTCTAAGGCTTCGCAGCATTGAATAATAGAAATGACAGGGAATGAACATGACTATTGCACTAGAAGCCTGAAGTCATGGGATATGTAAAGGTACCTGCAACGTCAACTGCTACTTCATGAATGTGTAATAATAATAGCCCCTCTAATTTTCTTCTACTACCATTGCTGCTGCTAAGACTCCTCTAGTAGCCAAGCCTCCTTCAGTTCAAACAGCCAGTCTACACAAGCATTGCTCCAGAGGGCTGTCTCTGTCTGCCCAACACTGATGTCTGTATGGCTAACACTTGGTACTCCCCTAAGTGCTTTTACATATTAATTCATCCATCCTTATAGCAACTCAATGGGTAGGTTACTGATGAGGAAACTGAGATACAGGGAGGTCAACCACACTGTCCTAACTCATAGTGCAGAAAAGCAGGCAGTCAAGCTGCAGGGTCCATGTCTTCATGACATCTTGCTACCTCTCTAAAGGTGTGAACTTTTACAATTTTGTGACCTTGTCATTCTCAAAGATGCATGATAAGTGAATACAGTGTTCTGTAGTTGAGGTGTCCTAAGA
Organism: Tamandua tetradactyla; assembly: GCF_023851605.1. NCBI lineage: Eukaryota > Metazoa > Chordata > Mammalia > Pilosa > Myrmecophagidae > Tamandua > Tamandua tetradactyla. The sequence goes on from NC_135337.1 coordinate 61,937,042, forward strand.
TCTCTACATGAAACATCTAAACATAATTTGTAACTACAGATAGAGTATTTGGTTGATTTTTTGGTGAACTTTACTTAATGATACTCTCCACCCGTCTCCCTCCAAAAATTTTATCATAATTTGTAACCAGGAAGGTGGCAGGAAAGGCAGCTATTTCCTCCCATGAGTCAGTCTTTCTTCTTTGTGTCGGCCCCTTGCTTGGAGGGGACCACCCACAGCTGTGGGAGAGCACCATGGAGGGAAGTCAGAGTCTAATGCCTGATCTCCATCCTGAATTATATCAATTTCCTGTCCATCTGCAGTTCCCAAATAGTGTAGTAAAGGTAGGACGGGTCTGCCTGTAAAAGAACACTGGATGAGGGTGGCAGGATCCCAGTTCCAGTGCATCAACTTTCCCTTTGCACTTGAGGAATGACCTAGAAGGTTCTTCTGGTTGTAATCTTCTCTTAGTTAGAGAAACTAATTCATGGGAAGGAATGGATGACTAAGAGCTTTCCATGCATTCCTTTAGGGAATGCATGCATTTGAAATGATGTAATGAATATTTTATATTTAGAACATTAGAAGGCGATTTTGGTATGCATGTTGGGGGCTTCAGAAACAAAGGTCACCAAATTTGGCTCTGAAAAAGGACAGCAGGAAGAAGGGGAATGGTCTTCAAGGGCCCAAAGCATTCATGAATGGAAAAAGGAATGTGCTACTGCTCTCTTCCACCCAAATTTACCAACTCCCATTGGAGTCTAAAGTCTTGGCCACCCCAGTCTCATACGAAACATAGATCCTTTGACAAGCAGGTAAGGCAAGATCTTTTCCCAGTTGTTTTGGGGGTCTAGTCCTTGACTTAGGTACCCAGTCTGGCAGAGATGCACAGATCAGCAATGAAATGACCTTTGTGGGACTTCCAAGGACAGGGTCATGCTGGAGAAGTAGGAAACTTTGCTTCCAGGTTCTACTCTCCTAGTTCTGAACTTACTTCTCCCCTGCTGATCCCCACGAGGAGCTCTGCACCTCCCCCTCCCCCAGAAAACACAACCCCCAGCTCCAACTTTAACTGCCATGTGACTCTGCTGAAGAAAGAGCTGAGGATAACCAGGACTGCAGGGTGAAGCCTGGGCCAGCCCTCACATACCAGCTGGGCCAGAAGAGCCCTCTAGTGCAGTGAGAAGCACATAAACTCGGGAATTAAAGGAGAACCGACTTAAAATCTGACTCCAATTACTGGTACATAACCTGGTCAATCCACCCAACTTCTCAAAACCTAAGTTTTATGAAATCTACTCCCTTATAGTTTTCTAAAGAGTAAATATAATAAGCATGTAAACTGCAATAATATATGTAAAGCACCTAGCTAAGAAGCTAGGATTGTCAAAAAGAGTTGAACCCATACTTCCACCCCTGTCCCACAAGCCAGTGTGTAAACTATGATTTTTAGAGTGTGTGGCTCTTTTTATGGTAAAAAAAAAAAAATCCACACTTAGCAAGAGAACATGGTTTTTCTGGAGAAAGAATATTTGAAAATGAATTTTCAGCATTTAAGAAACCCCCAAACCTCACCAACAAATATGATTTTACAATAAAAAGTATCTTCAAAACCTTTCAAATTTAAAAAAAATCCAAACAGCAAAGCAAATAAAATAAAATGGGGATTATGGGTCCATTCTAATCTGCTGCTTTACTTTTTAGGTAAAAGATTAGATTAGTTACTTTTGAGTGTGAAGACATTTTCTCCTGAAATTACATTAAAAGTGATGCATTTCCTTTTTATGAGGGAGAAAAGAATAATATGATCCCTAACCCGCAGAGAAGATAAATATTTGTTGAATGAATGAACAATTCCTATGGAGTTGGAACAAGAAGAAAAGACAGCTTTTGGACATTAGAATCCTAAATTATTTAAACCAAATCTCTTTGTTGAGAGGCCTGTGATTGAGGTGTTGACTTTCCTGAGAGAAAGCCTCTGTTGTATTTCAGTTCAAAGAGTAGCACGCGTATTCCATTTAAGTTAAAGGCCAGTGACCCTGGCCAGGACCTCAAGCAACCCAACTGATGAAAGATGGCAGGAAAAGCTAAAAGGAAGTAGGCTGATTTAGCACAGAGAGGAGAGGGCTAAGGTGGGTTACCACAAAATAGTATGCACAGAGCATAGGAAGGACAGGAGAGAGAGCACAGTCCTTTTTGTAAAATGTGCTTAAATCAAAGAGAAAGGGTTTTTTAGGTTAGGTATAAAAGGGAAATTTTGACAGTGAAGGTAGTGAACAGTATTGGATTTCTTCTCCTCTCTCTCTCGTTCAATTTGGATGGAAGAATATGGAATTTCCTCCTTTGGAAATGTTGAAAAATAGCTCAGACTCTGAGTCCCGAGGGGTTGGTACAGATGAACTCCTAAAGATCTATTTAGCCCAGCACCTCTATGGTAAGGCAGCGATGCTGCTGGCACGACACGAAGTGGACATTGATGAAAGTATGTTCAAGCAGCCTTGGACAAAGTTAGAGATGTATGGTTAGTCTGTACATTCACTAAGAAGGATCTCTGGTGCTTATGAAAACACTGATTCTACAGATTTGATTTCTAAGCTTGGAGGGTTATGGCATTTTGCTTTAACTTGAAGGTCTTGAAATAAACACAGTTCTGTGCTGCCAATTTTACCTTGGGCTTATATGCATTCAGCATTGACATCTCTACGTTTTGACCTCTGACGTGTTTCGGTTGCCTCTGGACTGGTGGTGACGATGACTTCTGGTTATTGCGGCAGACACAAATGAAGAAGAAGAGTAAAGCAATGGCCAAAGGAATAGCAACACTTGGCACCAGTATGTACAGAATTTCCATTTTATTCTTCTCCTTGGAATCCTTTGAATCTGGGGGCAGAATAGACAAAGAACAAAAGTTACACTCATTAAAATAACATGTATAGTATTACATTGCATAGTTTAAAATGACCTCCTATTCTTCTATACACACAAATCCACTGTGAGAAACAAAAAGAACCCATTGCTTATTACAACTTGTTTCTATCAACCCGTCAACATAATTTATTAAAGTTTAAAAGTTTAAAGTTCAAACGTTTAAAAATTGCAAAGGGACATTATGAAGCCTTTGTACATTGTGGGCCCCCCCTGATGTTGCCTCTCTTAGCAGCAGACCTGCATTTCTCTAACACCTTTCAATTTAAACTCCATGTGAGTGGACTGTATACATCCAAGAGCATTACTGTGGACTACGGGGCTCTTCTCCCATTGGCTGCCAGCCAGGTCAACCACCACAATGCTGCGTTCCAGCAATCATGCCCCTGTATTGTCTGGCTTGAACTTGAAGGGCCAATCCTGCATCTTCTAGAATCAACACTAAGAATCCTGACCTCAGTGTCCACAAAGCCACTGGGGAGAATACAGGGGCCTGGAGTCAGGGCCAGGTTAATCTCTGGATGAGCTGTGTGACTTTGAATAAACCATTCACCTCTCTGGGCCTCACTTTTTCTCATCTGCAAAAGTGAAGTGTCTATTTTATTTGATGTCTACAGTTCCCTCCAGCACAGCAGCACTGCTTAACTTGACGCTTTTTCAGAACCCCAGAATGCATCTTAAATGGTTTCATATGAACCCAATAATTATGATTAGTAACACTTTGAAGCATATCTTCGAAATCTTATATACCCATTTTACCATTGTTTGAAAAAGAATATAATATGTATAGAAGCATGTGATACTCGCTTTTCTTTCTATCAATTTGAGTCTGACCATTGAAATAAAAAACTTTGGGTATATCATCATTAACAAAGTATGAGATTGGCAACAAACACATGAATTATGGGATACTAACAAGAAGGATTTCATAATGACACATCCTGATCACCAAAAACCTCATCAAATATCTTGTTTTAAGAAACTCCAAAAGGTGAAAATTCAGGTTGATGTGAAATTCAGAGGTTATTTACTTTACAAAAAGAGTAACCATGCAGCCACTCACTTATCCTTTCACTCATTCAAGTCAATAAAACCTACTGTGTGCCAAGCACCCTTCTAGGAATATATATTTAAAGAGGACATGTCCTCTGCCCTTAATGACCTCATAATCTGGTAAGGAAAGCAGATAAGAGATCATCATTACAATACATCGTTGTAAATGCTACAAAGCAAGTATGAATAGAGGAGTGAGAAGACCCCAAAAGTCCTTTTAAATAATGAGCTTCCTAGTACATGTAAATTAGAATATAATGTGCAAAGTTTTATTTGCACTCACCTTCTCTAGGAACCTATTCTTCAGTGGAGATATAGCAGTAATTAATCACATTTTTCTTCTCCCCATATAAACATACTCAGATGAGAGATTAGAAAGGGGCATCCACAGCTCAGCATTGGGATTGTGTTCTGTGGGTTAACTTTCAGAAGGGTTCAGGGAGGAGTAAATTTTTATTATACTAAGTATAATAAAAATAACAATTTTACTATTGAGCATTTTCTACTGGCACTAAATCATGTCATCTATTACTATTATTGCTATGGTCCAGCTAGTGTTGTAAGCACTTTTCATTAACTCATTTTATCCGCACAACCAAGCCCACAAGGTAGGTGCCATCATCTCCATCTTCATAGGCAAGGAAACTGAGGGACAGAGTAGTTAAGTAACTGGCCCAGGGATATCCAGCTCATGAGTGAGAAACTGTTGGTCTTGCTTCAGAGCTCCCCTTCTAGCCACTACCCAGCCCTCCAGGGATCTGAAAGTGGTGGCTGTTGTGCACATTTTCCTCCCGGCAAGGCTCCTCCTGCTCTGTGGAGAATAACACTGAAGTTGGGTCAGATACTGCTGCCTTCTAGCTCCCCACTTTACACCTCAGACAGGTAAATGGACGACCCAGACATTGCTAGAGGTCACCTGACCCCTGGGGGGGCTGGGTCCCACATGCTTTAGTAATGACTGTGTCTGCATGTCTGTGGGTGGGGGGAGAGATGGGGGGGGAAATCGCATGTGGGGAAGGTAACATCCATGCCTGTGGGTACTGCTAGATTGAGCCATGGACCCCAACAATGCACATGTTCATAATCATAATCCACATTTCGGAACAGGAAACCCACTGTAAATAGGACCTTTTGAAGAAGTTATTTTTAGTCAAGTAGTGGCCCAACTGAATTGGGTGGGCCCTCACCTGCATGCCTGGAGTGCTTTATAAGCAGAAGAAATGTGGACACAGCCAGCCAGAGCAGGCCACACGAGAAGTGGTAAGTCAGCGGAGACCAGAAGAGCAGACACCAGGAGAGAGAGATGATGGGAGGCAGAGATGTGAGCCAAGGAACCCTAGGAAATGCTGCAAGCCAGCACAACAGGTTTGAGACTCCAAGGAGAAAGCACTGCCTGACCAAGGCTTGGGTTTTGGACTTTGAGCCTCTGAAACCATGAGCTAGTAAATTCTTCCTGTTTAAGCCAATCCAGTTTGTTGTATTTGTCATAGCAGACTTGCAGACTAAGATAATGCATATTAAGGCAATGAAGTAGAATGAGAAAGTGTGTGTTTTACAGTCAGAAAACTCTGAAATCCACCTTTGCCATTATCTTGTGTGCTTCAGCAGGCACTTGGTCTCCTTGAGCAGACATCTGTAAAATGGGAATGGCAATGCCTCCTGCATACAACTGTTGTAAAGAATAACATGGAAAGTATCTGTTCTAGCACCTGTTACTACTCAGTCACTCAATTAGCATTGATTCCCTTTTCCTATAGAGTACAAGGGGGTTTACAGATAAATGTCATGGGCTAGGGATTCTAAATAGCTTGAAGCAAGAAATTTAAGCTCTCTGATCTCCATTTCTTTGTTTTCCCAGTGAGAACAGTAATACCTGTTCTACCTCTCTTATTTGGTTCATGTGAGAATCAAATGAGATCATGTTCATGAAAGAACCTTGGAAAATTGAAAAATGCCACACAATTGTTGGATGTTATTATTATTAACATTTTAAACCATTTTCAAGTTTCTTACACTGGGGAGGTAGGGGGAAGTCTCTTGTTATTCTTGGATTTTCAGTGAAATCATTATTAGGTTAATGATTACAAAAGGAATGAGGCTAATTTAGGACTAATGCAACATTAGTCATTTTTCCAGCCTAGATTTTTAGCAACAGAGAAAGTAGGGCTCTCACCTGACTAGCAAACAAAGGAGTCTATTCTGTATTCATCCTGTATCAGATTATTTATGGAACGTCTTTTGTTGTAAACGGGAGGTCTGGGACAAATCCTGCTGTTGGTGTGCAGGAGAACAAACTTCAAGAAGCTAAATCCTTTAAGCCCAGTCACATTTGGCTCCTTCTGATTACACTGAGGATATGCAAATGAGCACAACCGGCTCAATGTCTTCTTGCCAAGTGAAATAACCAAGCGGAACAATACATGGTCATGTTGGAAGTGACAGAAAACAAAGTCAGGCCCGTTGTAAATCCACGCTACAGCAGCTTCTCTCCCCTCTTAGCTCTCTGGATTTGTTTGGAAGGGAATTCAGTCTCAATAAAGCTTATGTAAACATCTTCCACAGAACAACCTATGGTACTAATAGAAAATTAGAAGGCTAAAATTTTCGAGCCCCTTTTTATGTTCTGAGTTTTTGTATTCCTCATAGCCCCATACTTTGGTATTATCGTCTAGATATCAAATGCAGAGAAACTGAAGTTGAGAATGGATAACGAGCCAAAGCTAGAAAGTAGGGGAGTCTGGTTTGGAAGGCAAGCCCGCCTGATTTCAATGCTTCCAATGCTTTTAAAAATATATTACTAATAGACAAATTCTCTAAAATACTGTATGAAATTATTTTTCACGATTCTCCTTCAGATTCAAGGTTCTCTCTCAATGAGGGCTAGTATCTACTGGCCATCATGCCATTTAAAAAAGTATGTACCATTTAAAAATATATTGCATGTATTTTTATATGCAATAAATATATGTTCTATGTTTTAGAACAATGGCCATTACTTTCACTCTTTATTTTGAGGGGTAATTGACACCTCCAAAGCATTACAAAGAAAACTGGCTGAAAAGTAGATTGGTGACGAATACTTTGGAATAATTGTTTAAAAGCTAAATGCATGTTTTAGTTTACATGAAGTTAAATTCTTGAGATTTTTTTAAACCAACAGTTTAGTTCAGATCACAAGATTAAGTTCCTTTTTAAGATCAACAATTCAGTATCACAGTCCACATCTGACATTCCTATTTTATTTTTATAATGATATTCAACACTTTGATTAGTAATTAAATATAATGGAGAAAATACTGCCTTCTGATCCTGTGGCTTTAAGCATGGTAAACATGATTCCTTATCCTAGAAGTACTTTTAAAAAGTGAGACATCATCTGGGATATTACTTTGTGTTAAAACAAGGAAGCCGTCAGACCTTAAATATGGTGGGAAGAGCTCTTACAGAATCTTAAAATTCAAAGACAACAAGAATCTTGTCTGAAAAAGAAAATACAAACAAACAAACAAACAAACAAACAGGAGTAACTACCACTTATCATCTGAGCACCAGAAAACAAGGGGGTATGTTAACAGGGAGGGGCATGCAGCATCACTGATATTTAGACATATGCCTGGAAAACAAACGAGAACGGTGGTAATGAGGCCTTCAGTTGGCAAGCTGGGACCAGGTACTCACTCTGTTGACTAGATGATGGAAATAGGAAACAGATGATTTATTGTATGTACCCTCAAATGCTTCTTAAAAAGACCTTCAATAGACCATTTACAGTGATAAAGATTTTTTCTTAAGATTTACCCTCATTAAGTTGGGTACAAGATTGTGAATACTTGGGAAGAAACACAGTAACTGGAATCCACACAAGTTCACTAAAAGTTTCTGTAAACTTTCAGGGCCTCAGTTTCCTGCCCCATAAAAGGAGAGTCTGGCTAATCTTCTATGACCCTCAAATTCAATAGGTTGTATGAAATCAAATTGCTTTCATTTTGATGGAATTATTTTAGATTGGTAGACCAAACACATTTAAACTTTAGCAAAACATTTGACCAAGTGACTCATAATATTCTTCTGGACAAGACAGAGGGCAGGATAATAATACTGTTAAATGGATTTGTAATTCACCAAATACCTCTACCCTAACAGTGTTATTCAGCAAATCAACACCAACGTGTAGAGGTCTATGCTTGATAGAACTTGCCTGTTCAACATTATCATCAAATACTTAATGATGACATGTTTATCAAACTTGAAAATGGCCTGAATCTAAGAAAGGTATGTAATTGTTTGATTATAGAAATAAAAATTTAAAGGATTAAGCTAAAATAATGATTCAAACCAACCGTTTAAATTTTATAAATAAATATTATTATATCATGTAGTTATGTTAAAGACATTGCTTGGAAAACTCTATGATTAAGCAAGTATATTAAAATTGTTGATGTGACCAAACAAAAGTTAATAAGTTTTGGTGGAGACCTAAAGTCTGAGCCGGACCCAGCAACAGCATGAGGGAAAAAAAAAAGCCATATAAGGCACTTATTGCCAACATAATATGCTCTACTGGTAATACTGGGTAATGATTTAAAACATCATGGTCTTCCTCTGCCTGCTCTGGTTAAAAAGAAGGCATCTTCTGTTCTAAAAGTCACACTTTAAGAAGGGCATTGGAAGAGGAGAAATTTCCAGACAAAGAGGAAAATGGATAAGCAAGGGTAGCAGGAGCTAGGGACTCTTTAGACTGAAGAGAAAAGCAAAGAAGGCCATGATAGGCGTCTCACATTTGGATGACTGCACCAGTAGTCACAAACTGAACCTAGAATATAAACTTGCTCCATTTGGGATTTTTTGCTTTTGTTTTTCGAGTTTGAATTTGAATAGGTGGCGAACACCTTTTTTTTTTTGAATCAGGAGATTTCACCCAAAAATTTTGGCCACTAGCTTACAAAGACAGAACTTTGAACAATGGGAACTTCATATAATCACTTTGGATTGGAGACACTTCCAGGTCTCTGGAGTTCTCTAGAACTGTGGAGACCATGGTCCATAGACCATGGAGTAGAGGCAACGTCTTTCTAGGGGTCAGTCATGTTAGGCTGCATGAGTCTATGGACTCCCCCAAGGTTCTATGGTGTTATAAATGGAGTTCACATAACCTAATTGGACCCTTACTTAACTTCTGATTCTCTTACAGAGCAATTTAAAGCTGGTGATGGATACTTTTCCTGAGTGTCCTTAACCCACCAGATCTAGTTTTAGATCTTTTCTGCCCAGCTCCATGCTGAGACTGACCTGTATGGGCAGTGTTGATGGGCACTCTGACCTCTTGCTTCTAGTTTGGTGAAGCCAATGGGAGGCACTGGCAGGAAATGAGGGTAGGCAGAGAGTATGGTTAATGTGTCTGTTCTGCTGATCCCTCCTTGCCAGCGGCCGTAGGGTTGGCTGCATCCTTCTGCTAAAGGCCACAGCATGCTGGACAGCCTCAGCTGTACTCTGCTGGTTAAGGCAAACCATCGTTCCGTTGACTTTCAGGTCTATAGCTGGTAATGCTTCCTACTCTTGCCAGCCCTGGATTTGACATCATTCTTTGCTGGTCCTCCAACTCTGCCCACACATTTATAAACAGTCCCTTTATTAACTCCCCTCAGGTCCTCTAATGATTGTGCCATTTGTTTCCTGCTGGGACTTTGATACACAGCCAATAGCAACAATCGTCACAGTGCTTTATTAGAGTCTGTCGCAAAAGGGTTAAGAGGACAGTGAGCACGTCCCATTGACAGGGGGGTGGGCTCAAAAAAGGAGTGTTCAAAAGCTTATTGTTAGAGCAGCTTGAACACTGGGCAAGTGACTCGTATATTGAGGTAAAAAAAAGTTTGGGAGAAAATTATTTTATGTTTAAAAATGTTTATGGGACATGACTTAGCTATAAGTTTTGGGTCACCATTGTTCTTTACTTTGTCAAAAATGTATAAAGACTGGAGACTAAAGTACATCTTGAAAATCTCTGTAGCATAAAAATAACTCTTCCGGAAAGCTTCAAGCTATACAAAGCACTGCTCTATTCCCTCCTTCTTTCCCCCTCCCCACCATCCACTTCACTGTAATGTTCAATTTTGGTTTGAAGAAATGGCTGAAAGACAAATTGCCTCACAAAAGGTCTTCTATGAAATATGGGAGAAGGCTGCTGACAGAGTGAGTTAAAAACTGCAGTGTTCGCAATCTGGAAAGCATCTGCCTTGCTCCGAACTGTAAACCACCACGTTGTAGAAAACAGTTTGTGACAAAGCAGAACCCAGGGCGGGCGCTTGTAGGGTTATGGGACAAGTCAGGGCTATTCAGGCACAAAACTGGGCAACGTGCCCTTTGGCAAATTGTTGCAAGCCAACCGACGTAAAAGGAAATACAAAAGCAACAGGCCAGGTATGAAAACTCAAAAGACAGCCAAGTGGTTCACTGCTTTCCTTATCAATCGGTACTTGCCTACCAAGCTAGTTTAGAAGTAAAAACAATATTGCTACTTGGATGTTCTGGTTGTTTGGTAGAGGGAGAAATCCTTACTTGGAGGAGAACCAGACAAGCTGGCACAGCTAGAGAAAGAAACATGGTCTCAGGATTTGATCAAGAATAAAATAAAGGTCCTATGTCTTTATATGAAAACACCAATATAACCAGGATTCTGCCTCTCCATACATACTAAAAAAGAAAGAAAGAAACAAACAAACAAATAGGAGATGTCAGTAAGTGTGGGAGGGAGAGAGACTATAGGTCACACGGTAGAAAACAAAATAAAATGGACAAATCATTCCAAATAGAGCTCCTGGAAAACTGACACCGTGGCTCTGCCCCCAGAGCTGAGAACTAAGTAACACTAAAGGTGATGTCGAAATGGTGAACCTGGGAGGTGTGCCTTGGTGCCAGTTGGAGAGAACACAGGCAAAATGTTTATTTTTCAATTTAGTTTCCCACGCAACCCACGGTATTTGGCTTGGAAGGTGGCAGCCACAGTGACTAGGGGTAAAAGGGTAGGGACTGCAGGTTTGCAGGCAGGATCTCACTGGAAACAGCCAACTCTGGGGCTGGAGTCCTGGGGCCCCAGGAAGGGGGGAGAGGTGGAACAGGAAGAGGGCAAGTACCATGAGGCAGGCTGCAACTCATTACTGCCCGGGTGGAGCCGCTGGGGAGCTTGTCCATGTTAGGGCAGAGCCTAAGTGCAGGTCCCTGAGGTCCCTCGGGGTAGGGCCGGGACCTCCATTCCTGCATCTGTGCAGCGATGAGTAAGAGAATCAATGAACAGCTTCCCCAAGACCCATCGACCTCGTGACGCTTCAAGGGAAGAGAAAATGTTAAAGGAATGTTTATTCCCTTGAAAACCTCTAACATTTGTTCTTTGAGCAGTTGCGGTATGGTGGATGGAAGACTGGTTCTGGGGTCCTGGGGATCAAGTTTGAATCCTGGCTTTAGGAGTTAAAATAATAGCATCAGCTTCTCTATCAGTAACATGGTTCTCACGAGGATTAAACTAATTAGTTCAACTTATTTTTATTGAGCACCAACTAAGTCCTAGGCCAGAGGATGGTGTAAAGAACCTAGCACAGTATTCAGCATTCATCATTAAAATGCACAGGACATACAGTGTGCATAAATGTTACGAATTATATGACAGTATTTTGGGTCATCTGTATTTTTTTCTGTCTGATTTCTTCTACTAGACAGTAAGCTACATGAAGGCACGGACTGATCTAGAGTTTGAAACACAGTAGAAGCTAAACACATATTTGGTTTCAAAGCAAGTGACTGAACACATAATGAACCATTCTAATTGTTAAATGCCCAGGACAGAAAAGACAAGACAGGGAGAATGAGAGGTCAGGTTTTGCTCAAACTATCATTTTTCCTTTTCTTTAACTAAACCCGGCCTAGGCATCTCCCCCTGCCCCTAGTCCTAGCAGAGCCAATTCCCAGAATTCACAGCAGAAATATTTGGTTGTATTTAATTTTATGTTCTCTCCTAGAGTAAAAGTTCACAGATCAAACAATCTGCAGCAGATTGTTCTCAAGTGCCTTTAGTCTAGAAAGTACAACAAATGCTTTCAATTCTGCATTTAATTAGGCCTATGCTTCTTTTAGCCTGACTCAGTTGAAACTAAAACAAAAGTTATCAGTAGGAAAATGAGAAACCCTATGGAGATTTGAAATCTCCTTAACTTAGACTTAATAAAAGAATGCAGAAACATTACCATGAGATTCCCCCCAAATGGGAGGGAGGGGGAAAGGACTCATTTTAAATCTGCTTCACTGCTTACCAAAGCTCATTGAAAGAAAAGTTAATTTCAATATCACATATCTCTCTATCTCTATTATCTATCTATATATCTATCACCTATCTACCCGCACACCAAACAACCCCCCACACATGAACACACACAGACTCATACATACATACATGACTCAAAGAAACGAAAAGGCTGCCTTAGGTTTGAGTCCTGGGTCTTCTTATTATTAACCATGTGACTTTGGATAAATTACTCAATCTCTCTAAGTCTCAGTTCTCTTTCTTGTCTGTAAAGAGAGTATAATAAAACCCTACTTATAGGATTATAGAACTATCATACATGAGATGCACAAAAAAACTCAGCATAGTTTTTGGCTCATAGTAAGTACTCAATAAATGGTAACTCCTGTTTAATATTATTATTTTATAATGTATAAAACGGTTTCTTAACCTAGGTACTGTAGACATTTTGGGGCTAGACAATTCTCTGTATAAGCTGTTGGGTGCACTGTAGAGTACTGAGTAGCACCCCTGGCCTCTAGCCACCAGATGCTGATAGCAATCCACCCCTCCCATCAGCCAAAGTATCTCCAGACATTGCCAGCTGTTCCCCGGGAGGCAAAATTGTCCCTGGTTGAGAACCACTGGTGTAGAAACACAAGCAGTGGTCCTACAGATAGGGGACCTGGTTTCTATTAGTTCATTTGGGATCTTGGATAAGTCTTATCACTTCTCTGGGCCTGAATTTTCTCATATATATAACAGTGCTAGAAATTCCTACTTTATCTATCATGGGTTTTGTGAAGATGAAAAGAATAAAAAAAAAAATCCAATGGTCTAAAAAAGTGTTATAAAAGTAGGATTCTACTATAAATACTTTGTAAGTGGGGTGGGGCTGCTGAGGGGTGATTATGAGGAGCCCTGCATGCCAAACTCCTCTTTTCTCTGAGTCTCACTCTGGGGAGCCACTGGCCTCTCAGCACCTTCTTATTTATCACATATCAAGGATTCCCTGTGCCTTTAATGGATGTATCTGTGGCTTGGCTTGGAGAATTAAAGAGAACTGTCTTCTTTCAAAATGAAATGAAAACGTTCTTTACCTTTTTTTTGTTGAAGTGGTGAAAACTGTCTTGTCAACTCCAGATTTAATTTTCACCTAAATCTATCTCCACATGATCAGGATGAACTGTCCTCAAAATGTTGACTGTGTCCTCTGAAGACTGATATGCAGAAAGAAATATTCTGGGGGTTTCCAACATCACTGTACTGATAAATATTATAATAATATACTAAGTAATACTATGATGGATTTCTTCATCAGCAGCATTCTTTGATGCCATATCATATTATGGGAGTCAGCATGGTGGAATCCAGAGGCTGAGCCTATTGTCTTAGTGTATTTATTTCTGAAAAATCTTAAATGGGGAACAGCCAAATGTCTAGGAAAAGAGAGTGAGCTTCCAAGTTTGGGAGCTGTACTTAGATAGATGAGGGTTCAAAGTCCAACTCCATCAGGGATTAGCTGTCTGATTTAGACAAGTCATTTAGCCCTTCTGAACCTCAGTGGAATGGAGTTAGTAAAATACCTCCTCACAAAGTGGTTATGAGTTTTAAATGGAGATGAATAGGTCAAGTTCTGAGCATTGTGTAGGCGCATAGTAGGTGTTTTATCAGTGTAAGTGATCTTTCTCTCTGCAGTCTGAAAGACCTTGCATGGTTTCTTTCTTCTCTCAGAGTGCGTTTGGTCTGATAGATTCATGAAAAATGATGAAATGAAAATCAGTATTTTTTAGGTATAGTTGATTGTCTTTACTTAAAATAATTGTAATAGAGTTTGAGTCCTTGAATTGGATTATCAACAAATCTCGCAGTTTATGGGCAAATTACGTCCCTATTTTTGAAAGGCTTTAGTTGGAAACTAAGAGCCAGCATCACCTACAGTACAGTGATGTTCATCCCGGGTAGAGTGGACAATGCATTTCTTCTTTAGAACAATTCTTTTGGTCTCCGTAAGGACATACATCAGTATCCTGAGACAGCCCAGTAAAGTAGTAAGAAGATGAGTTTTGGAATCAGACAGACTTGTCATTCACTAGTTGGATGATTTTGAGCTTCTGTTTCTCCATTAGCAAAGCCGGACTGATGATACCTGTCATGTTATGAGGATGACTATAAAGTAAAGCATATGAAAACACTCGCCATCGTGCCTGGCTCACATACGTGTTTCTTACTGCAGGTCTCCATATTGTACCTGGTTTGGAAGAAGGGGTGGGGCAACTAAGGAAATGACCATAAATCTATATTTTATTTTACTTCTTTACTATGAATGTTGAATATAACATGTGGAAAAAATAATAAATTATTAAGTGCAAGATATTTTAAAAATGCAGGAGAATTTGCTTTGAAGTTATCAAATAAGCAAGAGTTTATTTCTTAATATGTTCTTTATCTGCCATTTGAAGGTATTTTGAAGTCTAAGCCATACACAAAGGGATGTGATCACCTCTTCCTCCAACTTGGTGTATTCAACCATCCGGAAAACCATTTTGTAGGAAAAGACAATATGATAGCAGGTAACATGTGAGAATGAAATTGTAGAATAATAATTTCCCACATGTTCACCATTAAGTCTGTTAATACTTTTTTCCTATGGATGTCCTTAATATGTTTTAGCTCTCCTTTGTCTTTGTTCTATATTATCTGTGCTAACCTTTACTGTGTCATCTATACTGCATTGTAGCTAGCATGCCTCAAAAGCATGGATCACATTTTACTCCTCTTTCAACTCTCTCCCCATAGTGAGCTGTCAATTACTCTTTGCTCTTAACAGACAGAAGGCATTCTTCTATATATGCTGAATATACAGAAATTATTTTAAATTCTTCTTTATATATTCACAATATAATAATTATACTATTAATTGAAAACTTACTATGTTACAGGCACCACAGAGTTTTTCAGTTAATTTACTTGTTCTCACAATAAATCCCAGGTGGGTATCATTATTATATGATCTCCATTTACTAATGAGAAAAATGAGATGAGGAGGAGTTAAGGAACTTGCCTAAGCAAACACAGCTAGTTCATAGAATAACTGGGATTCAAACCCAGGCACTCTGATGTGAGAGCCTGGGCCCTTAACCACTGTAATACACTGCTTTTACTGTGAACTATATATTTATAGTTTATTTGTTGCTGTTAATCTGTTAAGCAGATTCACTTTGCTTTCTCTTAGAGGAGATGGTATTGCTTAGTGGAATAAGCAAAAACAGGTTTGAGAATCAGGCAGACATGATTCTATCCATGATTCAGCCACTGATACATGGGTGTCGTTGCTTAATTGTTACTGAGTCGGTTTCTTCATCCATACAGTGGGGCTACCAGAGGCTGGATACGAGAAGTAAATGTGGTAATGAAGGCAAGATAGTCTTGTACAGGCCCTGGCACACAGTAGTCACTTAGTAAAGTAGTTGTCACGTCATGAATGGAGACTACTGATGCTGAACATTCACTCTAATGTCAACTGTTGTCTTCAATTCATCTCCATCTTTCTTGTCAGCCAGACACGTTTCTCTTCCCTTCAGTGCTGGGCTGCCCATTTGCTAAGCCAGCTTCCTCTTCATTCTCCTGGCCTTCTGCCATTTGTATGCTGACACTTCCAAAATATTCATGTCCTGCCTAGGCCTCACCCTTGAACTCCAACTGCCTTCTCAGTATCTCTTTTTGGATTTCTGAAAGGCATCTCAAATGCAGCACGAACAAAACAAACTCCTGATTCTAGCTTCCACCAAACTTTGCTCCTTGAATATTTTCTCCATTTCTGCAAAAGACAATCCCCTCCCTAAACCCTGGAGTTGTTCTTGAGTACTCCCTTTCTTTTCAGTCCATCAGTAATCCCTGGCATCCCTACTTTTCAAAATATATCAGAATTTGACCACTTCTCACCACCTCCCCGACTCTTCCTCCTGTCAAGGTCTCATTCTCTCCCCCCCTGAGTTATCGCAGCAACTTCCTAACTGGATTCCTCATTTCTGCTCTTGCACCTCCTACAGTCCATTCTCCATCCAGGAGCCAAAGGGATCTTTTAAAAACATATGTCAGATCGTGGCATTCTTCTGCTCAAAACACTGTAGTGCTCTTCCAGCTCTCTCAGGGTAAAAGCTCATGTCCTAAAACGGTCTACAAGATGCTACATGATTTGGTTCTGTTACTCATCTTCTACTCTCTCCCTTGCTCATTCTGCTCCAGCCTCAATGGCCTTCTTGCTTTTTCTTGGATGTGCTAATTGTACTCCACCTTACGGTCCCTGCCACATCTCCATGCCTAAAAGATTTTTGAATGAATGGCTTGGATAATCATCTAGTAAATGACTCAGCTCACCTTGACTTCTGTTATTTGTCAGTTTTATGATTAATTCTTCTTGTTTGGCCCTACGCTGTAGCGTTCGCCTTTGCTTTCCCAGCAATGACATCCTGTTTCTCCTACCATACACCTGGGAAACTCATTTGCCATTACCTATGGGAACTAGAATCATGAAGACTAATCAGAGTTGCAAATCAGTCCCAAACTCGAGGTTTTACTAACACCTTCACTGTCTGTCTCCTACCCTCCAAACATTTTCTACAGAAAGGAACAGACAGGCTCAGGAATTCTATTATGTTTCTACAAACCTGTACACTTCTTCTGCAGTATAAAAGGATAAGTCAGAGGACATGGTTTACAGACAAATTGCCCTGGATTACTGAGGAATAGCTATCGAGTCATTCTACCTTGTGGCAGAATAGTTACCTTTCTGCTTCCAATGCACCTTTTGTGGAAAAAGGTGTAAGTGGACATGGACCATTACGGATAAATCTCTTTTCCTGCCCTTCCTATATGCTCATTGTGACCGGCTGTTTTACCTGTGCCTTTGGAGAGACCACTTCCAGTGTGTTCTGTGCACTAGTTCAGTGGCCTAACTGTAGGTTTAAAAGCAGCTTACCTCTTCAGAATATGCTTTGGCACCCTAAAAGGTTTTTTATGTAGAAATGGCAAGATTTATCTAGCCTAGAGACATGGTTTGAGATCAAACAACTACTATCAATCTCCATTGCCCCTCCCAATTCATTCTCCTAAGGGAAGTGTGCGTGTGCGTGTGTGTCTGGTGGTGGAGGGCGGTGAAGGGTTGGTGAGGAAGGAGGCTTTTAAAAGCAATTAAACACATTAAAACAACGACTTGTTATTTACCACAGGCTGGGATGTCACAGAGGTCAGACTTAAAGTTTTCATCCAAGGTAAAGCACCAGGGAGCCTCCTTCTGATTCCCGGGGTTGCGGCAGTAGGAATGCCCTCCGTTCAGCTCCGGGAACCGAAGGGCCGTGAACGTGTGCGTATGGGGGTACTGAGAATTCCACGGCTGGCACTGCCGCCCCGACTTGGTCACACTGACAGTCCCCCGGTAGTCCACCCCTGTGCTGTTGTAACACTTGTGATCTGAAAAACACAACATATAAGCCCATGCTGTGAGAAAGAAATAGAGGAGATACTGGAGCTGCCAGCCAGCAATTTCAGGAGCAGAGGACACACAGTGTCTCGGCCAAGGCCTCCCTGCCGGGAAGGGGCCACCCGGGGCAGAGAGGTCCCTACTTCCTGGGCTTGGACTCACAACCAGCCTTATGGTTACATTCCTAGAAGGATTTAAAGTTTATGCTTCGGGAACAGAACCTACCTTCCGCAAGTATTTTTAACATTGAATACAGGAAATATTGGAACTGGGGCAGGTCCTAGGGATATAGGGGAATTTTCTAGTGAATGGTTCAGGGAAGGTTCAAGCCAAACTTTCCCTTGCATTTCTGATCCAAGATGTGCATCATATGATAAATAATCTAGTTGGTGATTCACAGAAAATGTTTATTAGGGACAGTGGATTATGAGTTTCTAATAGGAGTTAGGGCCCTTTCTATGCTGATGGACTAGACAACCCTTAGAAGCAGGTCCTGTTATGTAGTTCTTCAGGTGACCACAGAAGCTATTACTTGAAAGTTCTGCAGAATCTCTTGAGTTGAAATAAATTGAATTTTGGTGTGATAATGATAAGATGATAGTAATAATAGTAATAATGGTGATGATGATGATGAATCATTGAGCATTTACTATGGACTAAGCCCAGTTCTCAGCATTTTAGATGCGTTAACTCATTTAACTAATAATATTAACTCCAAAAGGAGACTAAACAATTCCTAAAGAGCTTAATGCTAGATGAATGGGAAATATGCAGAGGAACAGTCTTTTGTTTGGTAGTGATGAAGGGGTAGAGGATAGAGGCAAGTCCCCATGTTTTAAAAACGATTGTCTTCATGAACCTTTCTAAAGACAGGTTCATGTGCCTAATCCACCACTGCATCTTCCACACCTTGCACGGTATTGGATATTGGGCCCATTCGAAGGTAATCTGACTACCGAGATTACTAATTCCTGTGGGTCAAGGTCTAGTTTTCACTTTGCCATGGGGTTGCTGGACCCCAGGACACAAGAGAAGGTCACAGGCCACCACTTACTTTTATTTATAGGATCTGCCATGGGAATTCCAATCCGGATACAATTCGCAGCTTCTGGGCTCTCTGGCTGGGGAAGATCTTCACAGTTTGGCAGTTTCAGCCTCATCAGAATCATGGGATTTGATCTTGCAAAAATGTACTCGGTTTGACACAGGACATTTTCCAGGATTTCACATTCATCGCGACACAAGTCGCGGGGTTTGGGGACAGATGAGGTTTCATCACAGTATGGGAAGGCGTAGTGGCACAGGGAAGGGATGGCAAACTGAGAACACTTATCAGATAAGTGACTAGAGGTGCCAATCATGGTGAAGGCAGCTGAAAAACAAACACGATTATCAACTTCCAGGGGCCAGGGTTTATCTTCTCTGGTTATCTAGTCAACAGATATCAGATACAAACACACATTGAGAGGAATCTGCTGTGCTCAAACAGACAAGGCCAAGAGAAGGAGATTTATTTCAGATGTCTAAGGAGCTTACTTTCTCAGGCTTGAAAAAATCATTTTGACTACAAAGTTAAAAAAAACAAAAAACAAAACAGGATTAAATTACATATGTACCATTTCCTAATAAAAAGAATTAATTAGGTTAAAGTACAATATATTTTTCATTTTTACTACAAAGCAAAAGAGCTTTGTGTTTCATCCGGTACTTTTTATTAGTTTTGTGAGGCTTCGAAAACATTTGACAGCTGCAGGGCAGAGCTTGCTTTCTGCAGTGGCTATGCCTGATCACTGGATTTAGCTTTGCGTCTTGCCTCTTGCTGGATAAGTTTGCATAACTTGTTTAATTTCTTTGTGGCTTTGAATGCTTTCTACTCTATCTTCTGAAAAGTGAGGCAATTCACTTGGAAGTTCTTAAAGGGCACAATCTAATTGTCCCAATATGTATTATAGAATAGGGGTGGTCTCTTAGCCTCACTTCTTCCCAAATGGGGGATCCATGTCCAAAAGAGGACCAGCCTCCCTTTGAACACCTCCTATGAAGCTGGTGATACACTGTTCCCCAAAGTATGGTCCTCAGAATGTTAATTCTGTAGTATATTAATAGGATTATGAGGAATTAGAATTCCATAGCAAGCGAGTTTGGGACATTCTGGTTAAACAAAGGTAGATGGATTTTTAAAACTGTAATATTTTCCAGTAAGCTGATGTCCTTGAAAATCTCTAAGAGGGATTATTATAAATGGGCTACCACAAGGTTAGATCAGAACTCCCCATTTACTTTTGTGAATACTTAGTTAAAAGTATGTTGAAAACATTCTTTCATTAGGTTGAAATGGGTCTTCAACAGCTTCTCCCCATCTGTCCTACTTTTGCTCTCTGGAATCTCAGAGAATCGCTCTTGTTCTTGAAAGCTGGGGTGATTTTAGCAAGTAGCAACTACATCTTCCTACAGTTGTTTCTTCAGATAAACAGTACCCCACAGTACCTTCAGATTCCTCATGGGGCGTAATTTTGCTGTTCTATGTGCCTGCCTTGGTTTTTTTTTTTTTTTTTTTTTTTTTGCCATTCTTAAATCCTAGCACTGCCTGATTAAATACAAGGTGTCCTGTCAAATCTAAATTTCTGATAAACATGAGGATGTCCTTATGCTGAAAAAGTATTTGTTTTCTTTATTGGAAATTCAAATTTAACTGGGCATTCTTTATTTTTCTCTTTTCTTTTTAAATTTTAATTTCTGTTCTTTTCTTTGTCTTTTTTTTCATCCTGTATTTTTATTTGCTCAAACTGGCAACCCCATTAAAACCTCATGACAATACTAGTTTTAATGGATTTCAAAGTGTAAGTGGCACAGAGACAAGATAACTACACTAAGGGAATGTTGGATATGAACTGATAAAAGGGGCATAAAGGCTCCTGTGACCTCCAGAACAAGGTGGGCAAAACTGCCTAAGGTGCCTAACCTGCCTAACTCATGTATGCCAGAAGAAAGACAGGGCGGTACAACAGTGACTCAGTGGCAGAGTTCTCGCCTGCCATGCGGGAGACCCGGGTTCGATTCCCAGGGCCTGCCTATGCGAAAACAAAAAAGAAAGACAACTGCCATTCAAAAATATGAAGGGTAAGAATATAAAATGTTAGAGCAGGAAGAGTCCTATGATCATCTTGCCCTATCACCCATTTCACAGATGAAGAAAGAAATATTCATGGAGGGTAAATGATTTCCCCAAAGTCATAGTAATGGTAACGTGGGAACTTATGTCCAGAATTATAAACTCTAAATTCATTCCCTTTCAATCTACATCTATGTTGCTTCCAAACAGTTAGCTCTGTGAGGGTAGAAACATACCCAGCTTATTCACTACACCATCATCTCCCCAATGTCCATCCCAGTTCTTGATGTGCCAAAAGCATTCCATAATATTTACTGAGTGCTTGAATGAATGTGAGATTTCAAGCTTCCTTTTCCTCTAAGAGCAACCTTCAATGAATTATTTTAATTTATTATAATTAATTATTTAAATATACTTAATATATAAATTCCAGAGCACAGAGATCACGTCTCATGCATCTTTGTTCCTTTTCTCAACCCGCATGTCTAGAAAGGGGTTCAATAAAACTTGGTGCAGAAAAATCATTATTCAAGTGGTAAATACAATTTCATTGGTGTTACCTACCTGTAATCTGATTTTCTATTTCCCCTTGCATGTGCAAAGACTCCATATACACAGTGCGGTTGCCAATAAATCTTGCACATGCAATCCCTCTGTACGGCTGACAGAACCCATCTTCTTCATACTCATCTCTAAAAATGAAGCACAGATATTAGTGGATGCAGCATACAGTTGGCTCTGATCACACGATACCCTAAGCAGTCACCAGGGGGCGCGGTTAAGCACGTATCCTCAAGCCCGGGCTAAGCAATTAGCCTCTTGCTGGGTTCCATCCATCACCTCAAACATCTGTTGGTCACGTTGTTCAAGTTCCCTATGCCCCCAGAAAATCATCCCGAAGCACAAAATCATCCTTAAGTATGGGAGAAAACACTTTTATTTTCGCAGCTGGTGATGGGGTAGGAGATGGGATGTAGTCATAAGAGCAAAGAGGAAATGAGTTGGAAATCTGGGCACATGTTCTACAGTTTTTCGTTTTTTAAGCAGAGATTATTTCTGCTTCATTTGCTACAAAGGCGTGGGCGAGATCCACTCCAACTGACATGTAATTAGGGGACCCACAGGGTAAGAAGCCGGGTGTGCTGGAAGCAAACCAGAAGACAGCGGAGCTGGGTGACTCCGGGGTGCCGAGACCTAGTATCTCTACCCTTAGAAAGAGGGAAGGGCAAACTGTGGACTGGAGAGTCCGAGGAAATCTAGAGAAAAAATCAAACTATTGTTTCTCAAAGGCAGACTATAGCCCCCCTCCACACCCCCCCCCCAAAAAAAAAGGCTGCCTGCCTTGTTTTACCGGCTGACTTCCACTCTGGATGCTGTCTCTCTGTTAACCTGCCTGAACTCAATAAACCATTTAAACAAAGTATCATTTTCCCCTTTGGTTTCCTCTAAGTTAAAGCACCCCAGAGCAAATGTCAGGAGAACAGAACTCTCTTCCTGGGCTTAACATGTGGGTATCCTTAGCCGTCTGACCCCTCTGAGCCTTGGTTTTTGTGTCTAAGATGGAGATAATGACTGATCCCTCTGCCCCATAAGTGAAAGTTGTAAGGATCCCATCATATAATGCAAAAGCTTTTTAAAAGTGCAATCCAGAGGTAATACATGCTTATTTTACAAGTATTAACTATGACCAAAGAGGACATTTACTTGAAGAACAGTTAGTTACTAAACTCCTACTTGGTGAAGCCAACCCACTTGGGGTCACCGTGGGAGCCCAGAGAGCCCAATTAGAGCAGCAAAACCAGGTGAAAAACAATCTCTGAATGGGGTGGTCATCGAAAGACACTAGCTCTCAGCTGCCTTCTACTCCCCACTCACTAAAACAGTCATTTCAAAGATGGAGAGGGGGGAGTATCTTTGGTTGGATCCAGAAAATAGTTTGAATTGCAAAGATCTTAAAAATGTAACCTTTAAGGACTCATACAAATGAATACATCATATACCCGACATAAAGACATAGAAACTTTAATGTTGAAAAAAATCCCACAAGCACTCTACATGTTTACTTTCATAAATCCTAGAGTAATGCTGAAACCTTTCTGGCTTAAATTTTACTTGGGTTGTAAAATTAACCCAACTTTTATTGGGTAACTAATACCATAAAACTATGGGGAGAAAGGAGGTTTTTGGATGACCTAGCCCTGTATCTTGGAAACACAAGTACAGAGCCCAGCGTACACCCTCCTCTTTACCCCCTGCTATCGCAGATGATACTTTTCTATCCCTAGGCATTAACAGAGCCCTGGATTGTTAAGGTGCACTTATGAGAACACCTCTTTCTCTCCCACATTAAACTCTCAAGGCTTCAATATATATCTCCAGGGAGGACAAAACTCTGGAATTACCCCCAGATATAAATCCTCAACCTACTGGGAATTCCCATATTTTATGTGTGAAGCTTAGGCTAAACTTCCTACCACCTTTCCCGTTCAAGATTCTAAAAGGACTCCTTGAATACTTTATGTCAGAATAAAATGAAATGCAATTCCACGGCCACACAGTTTTATCAGGGGCTTAGAGCTGCAGTGGATTGAATTTTTGACTGTTGCCCAGAATTCCCATGATTCTGGCTAGCTTCTGGGAGGCAGTTATTAAAACAATAACAAAAACAACAAACAAAAACATTACACAACATTATCTGCTGGAGAGCAACTGTCAGCTCGGGTTGCTTATAAGAATCTAAAAGTCCTGATGCCCAGGCCCTACCCCAGACCTAGTAAATCATACCCGCGAGGGATGTAGCGCAGGCATGCAAATGTGATGCAGGTGATTCAAATGTGGTTGAGAACCACATTAGAAAAACAAACAGGTATTAAGTGTCAGCTGTTCTGTGCTGGGCTAAATGCTTAGCTACTATGCTAAGTGCTTTCCTCAAAGCAATCTCTAATGAGGTATTATCATCCTTATTTTACAGAGGCAGAAACTCATTTGGAGAATGAGAATAAGAAGTGTACTCAAATTCACAAAGCCAATAATGGTTGAGGATTTAAACTTAACCTTCAAACCTAGAGCGCAACACTATGTTCTTAGATGTGTAACTATGTCCGGCTTTACAATACAACTTTTAATTAAATCGGCCTAAACTTAAGAAGCCATAGAATGAGCCCTTATTCTGTGTCAGGCATTGTGAAGTTTCATAGACTTATAAAACAGGTATTGCCATTTAATCCTTACAACAATTTTACAAAGAAGGTGCAGGTGTAATTATTCCCCTTATTACAGATAAGAAAACTGGGCATCAGAAAGAGTAAAGAATTTGTCCAAAGTTATGCAGCAAGTAGAAGAGCTAGATTTGCCCAAAACCAGTGCCTGTCAAGACACTCTACAGTTTTTTCTTCCAAATGGTTTGGTTATGAAAGTTCTGTGCTACTTACAGGAACTTTTTGCTTTGGTGTCAGCTGAGTGTTTTCTTTTAAACATAAAAATCACTATTTCCTTTCATTCCTTTCCATTTATTCCCCTGGCTATAGCTGGAGGGAAACAAAAGTTCCTCCAGCATTCATCACCTTTATGCTTTTCTCCAGCTCATGCTTCTTTCATCACTTATGTCCTCCTGCCTCCCTCCATGTTTAGCAATTAAAAATGAGAAGCGCTGAGGCGGCAAACATGTAAGGGCATTTGCAATGAACATGCACAAGGCTGAGTTTCAAGGAGAAGAAAAAGTGCCCTGTGGAAGGGCAGATGCAATTTGGCGACTGATAAGAGTGGCTGGCATCAGCCACCTCACCATGGTGTCAGGCTGCAGGGGTGCTTGGTGATGTGAGCTCAAGTTCCTCATAAAGGTAATTTAGTTTTCACGTTACCAGCCTCTTCAACCTTCCAAATTCAAATGATTGGGAAAAGCAACTGTGTCTCCTGCCCTCAGGCTCTTCCCATTCCTTATGGGATGGCACTTATGAGGGATGCTAAAACAGGACTGAGAGTGATGGTAGCGCATGTGCACCAGTAGAAGTAACCATTCGAGAACCCAGCCATTGAACAAGGAAAGGAAAAGGTTGTCTGGCAGAGACTTTGCCTTTGCAACTTGCAACTCAAAGGGGTTTACAGTGACAATTGATGTCAGAATGGCTTAAAATCCTCAGCCAAACCTGTCAGGACAGTGAGTAAAGGACAGAATGCTCTGCAAATGAGAAAAAAAGGGCATTGTAAAGTGTGGGGCATGTAAATCCCAGGAGGTAGCTTGTGAGAGTGGGGTGGGTAGAAAGGAAGAGAAAGGATGGGTGTGGGAGAAGGGGCTGAAAAGATGCAGAATACCCCAAACAGATGCCAAGGTGGAGTTGCGCCAAGTTTGCATCATGAGGAGCCCACTCCAGTTGTCTTTAGTGTTTCCAGAGGCCATGAAGGCTGCAAGAAAGCAAACTGTCGTCTTAGAAACATGATTCAAAAAGAAACCCTCAGCATCAGTGGAAAACTGGTGAGATCCAAATACAGTCTGTAGATTACTGAATAGCATTGTACCAATGTCAATTTCTTACTTTGGATAATTGTACTAAACTTATGCCAGGTGTTAGCATTAAGACGCATGGGGGGTGGGGTAAAGGGTAAGGAAAATGGTTTGGAATTAGATAGAGGAGGTGGTTGTACAACATCTGAATGTGCTGTTACTGAATCGTTCGTTTCAAAATGGTTCATTTCATGTTCTATGAATTTCACCTCAATTTTTTTAAAAAGAAAAAAAAAACCCTCATTCAAATGTAATAGGGCAGACAGAGGGATCTTGGGAGGTGACTAATGTCATAGGGTCAAGCCTCAGAGTGGAGGTATTTTGGAGGTAAGCTGGTGGGTCTCTTCCAAGCAGACCAATCTGATACAAGCATTGCTAATTTACACAGTGGCAGCCCGTTCTTTTGCTCTCACCCTCCTGGCTCTTCCCCTGGGATGCCCGGAGAGTGGGTGTGGAAGCCCTAAGCGGGTGGCCTCGTGTCAGGAGACTGCAGCGAATGAAATAATCAGCCCCGGGAATGCAGCCCCTCAGCCAGCCTCACAGAGCCCAGGTTGGAGCCACGGAGATGCCATCACGTCAAGACAACTCCTCCCAAGCTCTGAACCTTGGCTTGAAGAAAAGCCACAACATAGACCCAAAGATACAGTGTCCCCAGGTGTGCTGCACTGAACGGTTTAGCCAAGCGTGAGTTATTTTCTCTCGTGTTATTTTTTTCTTTGCCCAAGCAAAAATAACTGCCAGTGCCTTCCCAAAAGACCATCATGATCATGCATGGATGAAAAGCATCACATTTTAAATTGTAAATCATGTCACATATCGGCAATCTGGTTAAAAGCATAGCTAGGGTGGTCCACAGAAAATATGCTTCCGGAGGCAGGATCTAGGAACCTGGGGGGCTGGGTGTGAAGCCTCCTTCCTCCAAGGACGACGGGGCCTCCCTTGCAAGGTGCAATTGGGTCTCTAAAAGGTGAAATCAGCTCTGCGTTTTAATTAACGGGGTGGGGGCGGGGCGGGGCAGTGCAGGACAAAATTAAGGATCCAAGGAAAGGATACAGACTTATTCCAATGTGGATAAAAGATCAGAGACATTAAGGACAGGTTACAATCTGAAAAGTTAAGTACCTATCCACAAATCTCTCCTTAGTCCCCCAAAGACTTGCAGCCTCGAAGCATCCTTGGTTAGGTTACCACCCAGGAGGACGGGATAACTTCAGTCTCAGCAGCTCTGACTGCCCCAGGGTGTCAGGACAGGTATGGATGCAGGTGGCAGAAGGGAAGGAGAGGAGGAAAACATCCCCGCAGGGAACTGTCAGGAGCACCAAAAGCAGACTTTGCTCAGGCGATTACAGGTTAAATTTGCGATCCCAAAGTTATCTCACAATTGTTTTCTAAAGACCATTCTGAAAGTGGGCATCAAAGAGGACAATGTGTTAAAATACTTGACCTTTAAGGTCACATTTCAAAGTGAGCCAATCAAGGCTTATTAACCCAGAGGGTGCTAACCAAAGAAAAGATTTAAGTCTCTAAGGCTGAGAATTCCACTAACCCTAATTTCCCTTTCTTCTCTTATTGGAATGCCTTTAGAAACGTGAGTAATTTTGAAGTGGCTGTGCCAAATGCCATGCGCTGTTTCCCACACAGGGACACTGCCGACTGTTCACATGTACTTCATAACATTTCTCTCATTAGAAAATTAATCCCTTGCTCTTTCTCTCACCACAAAAAAAAAAAAAATTTTTTTTGCTTTAATAAATTTAAATCTTAAAAGCTTTTTTTTTTTCTGGTTGGCTAAGAACCATTAAAGCAAACAGATGAATACCGTTCGCTCTGTCATAGTTTCCACAGCAGGGCATAACAGTTACCTGGGTCCAGCGTAGACTTAGGAAGGTATTGGCTTTGCTTCACAGGGATGTTTGGAAACAGAAGGGCTGCGTTTCACTTTGGAAAAGGAGCAGAATCACCCAGGCTTGTATCTCACAAACGTAATTTGAGGGAAAATCGTGCGTGTAATACATTTTATTCCTGTTTAAACATACACTGGACTGATAGGGCGGCACTAGTAGGGCATTTGGAAGGATACAGAAGAGTGCTGACAAGAAGCATGAGCGATTGCTGCCCCCGTCAATCTACTGAGGCTTTGGTGGTATGGTGGACTTGCCCCTTCTCAGAAGGCCTTGGATGTTTTCATTGTCTCTCCTTTGAAGGGTCTTCTTCACCCCTCTGGTTAGGCTGAAGCTGGGGATGCGGAGGTGAGACTTAGAGGCCCCAGTTCAGCGATCCCAAGTTCTCATTAGCAACCTCTGGATGGCCTTTGGCAGTTCTCCAAATAGCAAGTATTCAAACTACCCTCTAAAGTTGCCAATTGAGAATAATGGGGCTTTAGAATAATATGAGATTCACACATACCAATCTGGTCATATACTTTTTTAAACCACAAATGTTACTAGGATTGCTTTGACTTTTCTTTTTCTTTTTCTTTTTTTTTTTTTTATGCCTTTGGCCAAGGCTTGAAAAAAAGAGTCTTGTGAAAAGAGTGGTAAATGGAATTTAGGGACTTCTTATGAGAGTTTTCATTTCATCTTACTGCTCAGAAGTGGGGTGAAATCTGATCCCCAGTTCTTGCTTTCCTGTTTCATCTCAGTGTTGTTTCTCATTTCCTCTGCTGATGGTGATTAAGAAGGACCAGGAACTTCCACGAAAAGCAATGGTGAAATCAGTGCACCCCCAAATCCCCCACTTCCAGTAAGACAGTATAGGAGCCTATGTCAAACAGAGAATCGTACACAGGTGAAAATTTGTAGGGAAAAAAAACAGAGGGCAGGCCATGGTGGCTCAGCAGGCAGAGTTCTCGCCTGCCACACTAGAGACCGGGGTTCAGTTCCCGGTGCCTGCCCATGCAAATAAATAAATAAATAAATATGCAGGAGAAGTAGAAATTCACTTTAAAAATCAATATAAATTTGCAGTGCACCGAATGGTAATATTGTAAGTGCACAAGCTATACTTGTTAGACAAGGAGTCTCTGAAAGAGAGTTGTAAACTCCAACAGGTTCATTGAGGAGAAAAGAAGGTGAGGGGTGGACTGTGGGGATGGGGGTTGTTTAACTTGATGGGAAAGAGCAGAGCAGAGAAGAGGAGGCCTTGAATCCTCAGCATTCAGATGCAAATGATATAATCTCTGTTCTCCAGGACTTTACTGTCCAGTGGGGGACAAATGCAAGTGTGATAAGTATAATTCCTGTCCCCACTTCCCTTCATTCATCCTTCCTACTTTCTCTTCCTCCCTCTTTTCTTTCAATCAACATGTTCGTTGAAGACAAGTACTGAGAATAAAACAAAAAGGACCATTTAGTTAGAGCAGGGAAGGCTTCTAGAGGGGGTGATAGTTTAAAAGATGAATAATCCAACAGCTGATGGATTACACAGTGTGCTAGCCAATGTACGTGGGGTCAGAGGCAGCGTGAGGCTCTCCTGGGGCGGGGAGAGGGACTGAAGGATAGGACCCCAATCGGGCGTCTGGAGGTATAAACATTTATAGAGGCTCAGCATTCGATTGTCTTCTCTGTGGATTCAAACCCTGATTTCATACTTCCCTGAAGTCTTTTTAACATAGCCTTATAATTCACAACTTCAAAATTATATTTAAAAAAATCCAAGCAGTTGTGGATATTATCATGAAGAAAAGAGGCACCAGGAAGTGGTGTGAGTAAAAATGGCGTGGTGAGTGGTGGGGCTGAAGGCTTAGGGGCTAAGCATAGGATTACAGCTCTAAATGGCATGGTCAGTTGTAAGGAGAGAGGCCATAACCTCCCACTACAAGGGCCCCGACAGGTACAGCATGCCGGAGTCCAGAATACCTGGGCGCACCAGTGGCAAGAGCTGAGGCCCTATCAGAGGTGGCTCCATACGGCGAGGACAGCACTAAAGTCAGGGGTCCACGGCGGGGGGGGGGCTGCTGTGGAGGGGACAGGGCCCTCACGGAGGCACCGCGTCTGTGTCTTTCCCCTTGGCCTGTTACCACCTCCCGGAGTCTCTCAGTTGAAACCAGACTTTGCAGCCTTCTGGTCCAAACCCCTCTACAGGTGAAAGAACCAAGAGTGAGTGGATATGTGACTTGACCGAGTTTACCATATTTTTAGAGGGGCTGAGGGCAGTACAGTGGAAGGACGAGGGCCTTGGAGATCCGCAGAACTGGGTTAATCCTGCCTCTGCTGCTTTGTAGTTGTGTGTGTCCTTGGGTTAGAGACTTCATCCCCTTAGCAGCATCTCCACATCTGTAAAGCTGGAGTCATGTTACATGAGATAGTCTATACAAAGTAGCCAGCTCATGGTAGGTGCTTATGAAGTGTAAGCCTCCTTTCTGCTTTCTTTATTCTATAAATATGTACCGATATGCCTATTATGTGACAGGCACTAATCTAAGCTCTGGAGAGAGAAAAGTGAACAAAGCAGACAAAAACCTCCACACTGGCTAGATTTCCAGCTGGAAGCTCTTTCCCTCCACTCCTTTCGTATGGTTTGTATTCCACAGTTCTCTCTCATTGCACCAAAGATTACTCATGCCTAAAATCATGCATGTGTGTGAACTCTGTGGGCATGTTGGGGACAGAAGTGAGTATGGTTTATGAAGTCAGAAAGAGCCAACAGAAACACCAGAACTTAGGGGTTAGCCTTAAAGAAGAGAAATTTGGATTAAATGACCACATATCCATCCTTGCTTGATCCATCTGTATACTCTGCCTCTCCTCTGGTACAGTGTATGGAGCTTCTATGTTCTACTCTAAATGCTGGCCAGATGCACTGGATCTCACCCCTCTCCTACCTATTCATAGATAGTGCCCTGTTAATTGTCCTATCTCTCTGTGTTATCATCATTTTTCCCCCCATCTTTACTGTCTCAGTCCCCTCAATACACCAAGTGTATACAATATCTCCCATCTTAAAATCAATTCCTTCGGTCCATGTCCCTGTTAGGATACCTCCACCGTTTTCTGCTCCCTTTACAGTAATACCTCTCAAAGATGATGACCATATCTGCTTCCTCCAGTTCTCCCATTTGCCCTCGGATCTACTCCAAATAGGTCTTTGCTCTGCCTTTCCAGGGAAAGAGCTCTTATCACAGTTAATGATCCTGATGATACTAAATCCAATAGCGAATTTCTATTCCTTATCTTTATTGACCTATTAGCAACATTTGACAACAGCCATCACCCCTTCTTTTTTTTTTTTTTTTTTTTTTTTTATTAATTAAAAAAAGAATTAACAAAACAATTAGAAATCATTCCAATCTACATGTACAATCAGTAATTCTTAATAACATCACATAGTTGCATATTCATCATTTCTTAGTACTTTTGCATCGGTTTAGAAAAAGAAATAAAAAGACAACAGAATAAGAATTAAAACAATAATAGAAAGAAAAAAAAAAAAACAAAAAACCTATACCTCACATGCAGCTTCATTCAGTGTTTTAACATAATTGCATTACAATTGGGTAGTATTGTGCTGTCCATTTCTGAGTTTTTATATCCAGTCCCGTTGTACAGTCTGTATCCCTTCATCTCCAATTATCCCTTCTCTTTTTTTTTTTTTAATTAACGGAAAAAAAGAAATTAACCCAACATTTAGAGATCATACCATTCTACACATGCAATCATTAATTCTTAACATCATCACATAGATGCATGATCATCATTTCTTAGTACATTTGCATTGGTTTAGAAGAACTAGCAACATAACCGAAAAAGATATAGAATGTTAATATAGAGAAAAAAATAAAAGTAATAATAGTAAAATCAAAACAAAACAACACAAAACAAAACAAAAACCTATAGCTCAGATGCAGCTTCATACAGTGTTTTAACATGATTACTTTACAATTAGGTATTATTGTGCTGTCCATTTTTGAGTTTTTGTATCTAGTCCTGTTGCACAGTCTGTATCCCTTCAGCTTCAATTACCCATTGTCTTACCCTGTTTCTAACTCCTGCTGAACTCTGTTACCAATGACATATTTCAAGTTTATTCTCGAATGTCCGTTCACATCAGTGGGACCATACAGTATTTGTCCTTTAGTTTTTGGCTGGATTCACTCAGCATAATATTCTCTAGGTCCATCCATGTTATTACATGGTTCATAAGTTTATCTTGTCTTAAAGCTGCATAATATTCCATCGTATGTATATACCACAGTTTGTTTAGCCACTCTTCTGTTGATGGAGATTTTGGCTGTTTCCATCTCTTTGCAATTGTAAATAATGCTGCTATAAACATTGGTGTGCAAATGTCCGTTTGTGTCTTTGCCCTTAAGTCCTTTGAGTAGATACCTAGCAATGGTATTGCTGGGTCGTATGGCAGTTCTATATTCAGCTTTTTGAGGAACCGCCAAACTGCCTTCCACAGTGGTTGCACCCTTTGACATTCCCACCAACAGTGGATAAGTGTGCCTCTTTCTCCGCATCCTCTCCAGCATTTGTCATTTTCTGTTTTGTTGATAATGGCCATTCTGGTGGGTGTGAGATGATATCTCATTGTGGTTTTGATTTGCATTTCTCTAATGGCCAGGGACATTGAGCATCTCTTCATGTGCCTCTTGGCCATCCGTATTTCCTCTTCTGAGAGGTGTCTGTTCAAGTCTTTTTCCCATTTTGTAATTGGGTTGGCTGTCTTTTTGTTGTTGAGATGAACAATCTCTTTATAAATTCTGGATACTAGACCTTTGTCTGATATATCATTTCCAAATATCGTCTCCCATTGTGAAGGCTGTCTTTCTACTTTCTTGATGAAGTTCTTTGATGCACAAAAGTGTTTAATTTTGAGGAGTTCCCATTTATTTATTTCCTTCTTCAGTGCTCTTGCTTTAGGTTTAAGGTCCATAAAACCGCCTCCAGTTGTAAGATCCATAAGATATCTCCCAACATTTTCCTCTAACTGTTTTATGGTCTTAGACCTAATGTTTAGATCTTTGATCCATTTTGAGTTAACTTTTGTATAGGGTGTGAGAGATGGGTCTTCTTTCATTCTTTTGCATATGGATATCCAGTTCTCTAGGCACCATTTATTGAAGAGACTGCTCTGTCCCAGGTGAGTTGGCTTGACTGCCTTATCAAAGATCAAATGTCCATAGATGAGAGGGTCTATATCTGAGCACTCTATTCGATTCCATTGGTCGATATATCTATCTTTATGCCAATACCATGCTGTTTTGACCACTGTGGCTTCATAATATGCCTTAAAGTCAGGCAGCGCGAGACCTCCAGCTTCGTTTTTTTTCCTCAAGATGTTTTTAGCAATTCGGGGCACCCTGCCCTTCCAGATAAATTTGCTTATTGGTTTTTCTATTTCTGAAAAATAAGTTGTTGGGATTTTGATTGGTATTGCATTGAATCTGTAAATCAATTTAGGTAGGATTGACATCTTAACTATATTTAGTCTTCCAATCCAGGAACACGGTATGCCCTTCCATCTATTTAGGTCTTCTGTGATTTCTTTTAGCAGTTTTTTGTAGTTTTCTTTATATAGGTTTTTTGTCTCTTTAGTTAAATTTATTCCTAGGTATTTTATTCTTTTAGTTGCAATTGTAAATGGGATTCGTTTCTTGATTTCCCCCTCAGCTTGTTCATTACTAGTGTATAGAAATGCTACAGATTTTTGAATGTTGATCTTGTAACCTGCTACTTTGCTGTACTCATTTATTAGCTCTAGTAGTTTTGTTGTGGATTTTTCCGGGTTTTCGACGTATAGTATCATATCGTCTGCAAACAGTGATAGTTTTACTTCTTCCTTTCCAATTTTGATGCCTTGTATTTCTTTTTCTTGTCTAATTGCTCTGGCTAGAACCTCCAACACAATGTTGAATAATAGTGGTGATAGTGGACATCCTTGTCTTGTTCCTGATCTTAGGGGGAAAGTTTTCAATTTTTCCCCATTGAGGATGATATTAGCTGTGGGTTTTTCATATATTCCCTCTATCATTTTAAGGAAGTTCCCTTGTATTCCTATCTTTTGAAGTGTTTTCAACAGGAAAGGATGTTGAATCTTGTCGAATGCCTTCTCTGCATCAATTGAGATGATCATGTGATTTTTCTGCTTTGATTTGTTGATATGGTGTATTACATTAATTGATTTTCTTATGTTGAACCATCCTTGCATACCTGGGATGAATCCTACTTGGTCATGATGTATAATTCTTTTAATGTGCTGTTGGATACGATTTGCTAGAATTTTATTGAGGATTTTTGCATCTGTATTCATTAGAGAGATTGGTCTGTAGTTTTCTTTTTTTGTAATATCTTTGCCTGGTTTTGGTATGAGGGTGATGTTGGCTTCATAGAATGAATTAGGTAGTTTTCCCTCCACTTCGATTTTTTTGAAGAGTTTGAAGAGAATTGGTACTAATTCTTTCTGGAACGTTTGGTAGAATTCACATGTGAAGCCATCTGGTCCTGGACTTTTCTTTTTAGGAAGCTTTTGAATGACTAATTCAATTTCTTTACTTGTGATTGGTTTGTTGAGGTCATCTATGTCTTCTTGAGTCAAAGTTGGTTGTTCATGTCTTTCCAGGAACCCGTCCATTTCCTCTAAATTGTTGTATTTATTAGCGTAAAGTTGTTCATAGTATCCTGTTATTACCTCCTTTATTTCTGTGAGGTCAGTAGTTATGTCTCCTCTTCCATTTCTGATCTTATTTATTTGCATCCTCTCTCTTCTTCTTTTTGTCAGTCTTGCTAAGGGCCCATCAATCTTATTGATTTTCTCATAGAACCAACTTCTGGCCTTATTGATATTCTCTATTGTTTTCATGTTTTCAATTTCATTTATTTGTGCTCTAATCTTTGTTATTTCTTTCCTTTTGCTTGCTTTGGGGTTAGCTTGCTGTTCTTTCTCCAGTTCTTCCAAATGGATAGTTAATTCCTGAATTTTTGCCTTTTCTTCTTTTCTGATATAGGCATTTAGAGCAATAAATTTCCCTCTTAGCACTGCCTTTGCTGCGTCCCATAAGTTTTGATATGTTGTGTTTTCATTTTCATTCGCCTCGAGGTATTTGCTAATTTCCCTTGCAATTTCTTCTTTGACCCAGTCGTTGTTTAGGAGTGTGTTGTTGAGCCTCCACGTATTTGTGAATTTTCTGGCACTCTGCCTATTATTGATTTCCAACATCATTCCTTTATGGTCCGAGAAAGTGTTGTGTAAGATTTCAATCTTTTTAAATTTGTTAAGACTTGCTTTGTGACCCAGCATATGGTCTATCTTTGAGAATGATCCATGAGCACTTGAGAAAAAGGTGTATCCTGCTGTTGTGGGATGTAATGTCCTATAAATGTCTATTAAGTCTAGTTCATTTATAGTAATATTCAGATTCTCTATTTCTTTGTTGATCCTCTGTCTAGATGTTCTGTCCCTTGATGAGAGTGGTGAGTTGAAGTCTCCAACTATTATGGTATATGAGTCTATTTCCCTTTTCAATGTTTGCAGTATATTCCTCACGTATTTTGGGGCATTCTGATTCGGTGCGTAAATATTTATGATTGTTATGTCTTCTTGTTTAACTGTTCCTTTTATTAGTATATAGTGTCCTTCTTTGTCTCTTTTAACTGTTTTACATTTGAAGTCTAATTTGTTGGATATTAGTATAGCCACTCCTGCTCTTTTCTGGTTGTTATTTGCATGAAATATCTTTTCCCAACCTTTCACTTTCAACCTATGTTTATCTTTGGGTCTAAGATGTGTTTCCTGTAGACAGCATATAGAAGGATCCTGTTTTTTAATCCATTCTGCCAATCTATGTCTTTTGATTGGGGAATTCAGTCCATTGACATTTAGTGTTATTACTGTTTGGATAATATTTTCCTCTAACATTTTGCCTTTTGTATTATATATATCATATCTGATTTTCCTTCTTTCTACACTCTTTTCCATATCTCTCTCTTCTGTCTTTTTGTATCTGACTCTAGTGCTCCCTTTAGTATTTCTTGCAGAGCTGGTCTCTTGGTCACAAATTCTTTCAGTGACTTTTTGTCTGAGAATGTTTTAATTTCTCCCTCATTTTTGAAGGATAATTTTGCTGGATATAGGAGTCTTGGTTGGCAGTTTTTCTCTTTTAGTATTTTAAATATATCATCCCACTGTCTTCTAGCTTCCATGGTTTCTGCTGAGAAATCTACACAAAATCTTATTGGGTTTCCCTTGTATGTAATGGATTGTTTTTCTCTTGCTGCTTTCAAGATCTTCTCTTTCTCTTTGACCTCTGACATTCTAACTAGTAAGTGTCTTGGAGAACGCCTATTTGGGTCTAATCTCTTTGGGGTGCGCTGCACTTCTTGGATCTGTAATTTTAGGTCTTTCATAAGAGTTGGGAAATTTTCAGTGATAATTTCTTCCATTAGTTTTTCTCCTCCTTTTCCCTTCTCTTCTCCTTCTGGGACACCCACAACACGTATATTTGTGCGGTTCATATTGTCCTTGAGTTCCCTGATCCCCTGTTCAAATTTTTCCATTCTTTTCCCTATAGTTTCTGTTTCTTTTTGGAATTCAGATGTTCCATCCTCCAAATCACTAATTCTATCTTCTGTCTCTTTAAATCTATCATTGTAGCTATCCATTATTTTTTCTATGTTTGCTACTTTATCCTTCACTTCCATAAGTTCTGCGATTTGTTTTTTCAGTTTTTCTATTTCTTCTTTATGTTCAGCCCATGTCTTCTTCATGTCCTCCCTCAATTTATCGATTTCATTTTTGAAGAGGTTTTCCATTTCTGTTCGTATATTCAGCATTAGTTGTCTCAGCTCTTGTGTCTCATTTGAGCTATTGGTTTGTTCCTTTGACTGAGCCATATTCTCAATCTTTTGAGCGTGGACAGTTATCTTCTGCTGCTGGCGTCTGGGCATTTATTCAGATTTCTCTTGGTGTTGGACCCAGCAAGGTTGTAATATTTTTCTGTGAAATCTCTGGGTTCTGTTTTTCTTATCCTGCCCAGTAGGTGGCGCTCGTGGCACCCGTTTGTCTGCGGGTCCCACCAGTAAAAGGTGCTGTGGGACCTTAAACTTTGGAAAACTCTCGCCGTCCTGGGGGTTCGCTAGCCGAAACAGCTTGAGCCGGCCCGGGGTCCGAACGCAGGGAGGGTTGCTGGTCGCCGCAGCCAGGGAAAGAGCCCGTCCGAATTTCCTAGTCGGCCCTGGGCAACAAGCGTGGCGGGAGGGCGCCAGCGGCAGCGGCCCGCCCGAGAGAGTGCACGTTCCCCGGGAGTCACGGGTTTGGAAGGGGCCTCCCCCACCCGTCACCGTTCTCCGCGGCCTGGGGGTTTCCGATCCAATTCTCTCAGTTGGTCCGGGGGCTGCGCGTGGTGTGGGCGCCAGCCGTCTTTGTTTCAGGGGACCGCCTCTCCAATTCTCCCAGCCGGCCCGGGAAGGGGGAAGGGAGTAACTCCGGCCGCTTGCCACCCCGCCCGGTAAGGCCCGCGCGCCTCGGCGATCTCACCCGAGCTGCTTCTCTCAGCCAGCCAGCCGTTCCAGGATGGGGTACGCTGTCTTTTTTATCTCTGTTGTGGCTTTGGGCGCTTTCTGTATCGTTTCTACTCCCCTAGTAGGTGTCCTGGAGAAGAAACTAAGATCCGCGCGTCTTACTAAGCCGCCATCTTCCAGGAAGTCCATCACCCCTTCTTGGAACTTTCTTCACTTAGCCTCTAGGCACGATTGTCTCTTGGTTCTCCTCTTATTCTTTGCCTTCTTCATCTTTGCTACATCAAGATTTCCAGTCACCCAGAGTCCCAGGGCTTGGTCCTCAGGCCTCTTCCCTCCAGAATCTCTATTTGATTCTCCAGTCTCATGGCTTTAAATTATCACCTCTATAAGGATGTCTCTAAGTCCAGACCATTCTCTGAACTTCAGCCTCCAGATCTCTACTTGTACATGTAAAAGGATTTCAAACTCAAGATGTCTAAAAAATTGAACTCTTAATTCCCGCCCAACCCATTCTTGAGTTCTTCCCCATCCTAGTAAATCATTCCATTGTTCCAATTGCTCATAACTAAATTTTTTTAGTTCTCTGTGACTCCACACTTTCTTATTTTATATCTAAATGCTCAGTCCATGCTGTAGGCTCTTCCCTCAAAATCAATTCCAAATCCAGCTCACCATAATACTCCCCTAACTGGGAGCTCTGCCTCCAACTTTTCTGCTCTCCTCATCCATCCTCCATAAGGCAACCAAGTGCCAACTAAAATGAAAATCTATCATCTCTGAGACTGATGCTTTCCACAAACCTCACTGCCACTCTCAGATTCCAAAAAAATACTTGTTAATTATCTGCATGCATAAAATTCAGAAGGCTACAGCCTTCTTTGCTAATTTAGTTCTCATTTTTAAATATTTCCTTCTCCTCTTCATGTCTTCCACCTGTCATCACAAGTTATCAAGATTTTACTCTAGTATTCTAGGCCTTGAGGTAGATATAAAAGAAATGACTTTTGATTT
Organism: Tamandua tetradactyla; assembly: GCF_023851605.1. Taxonomy (NCBI): domain Eukaryota; kingdom Metazoa; phylum Chordata; class Mammalia; order Pilosa; family Myrmecophagidae; genus Tamandua; species Tamandua tetradactyla. The sequence continues at coordinate 61,974,833 of NC_135337.1, forward strand.
TTGGTTATCAATATCATTGCAACCATAAAAGATGTTTATGGAAAGATTACATCAACTATTGCAAGCATACCTTGATACTTTATTGGCCAAAACCATAAGCAAATAAAAAAAGGGAATTACCATATACCTATCGTATGCCAGCAACACTTCACGAATAGTATTATCCTCGTTTTATAGATGAGGAAACTGATCTATAAGAGATCTTAATCAGAGATTAAGTTTCTTGCCCACAGTCTTAGGTCTTGCTCCAAATTTTCTGATATTTCCACTGCAAGGAATGCTATAGAGCTAATAACAGTATATAAGAAAATGTGTATATATACTACTAAGTGAACAAAGATAACACAAAGTAATGTTTGCACAAATAACACTGCTATGTAAAATGGTTATAGGTACACAGACAAGGAAAGTGAGTTTAAATAAAAATTGCTAGTTTTGATTTTACCGGATTTCTTGTCCTCAATATTGTTCAAGTGCTTAATGATAAAGTAGTTAGATGAGCATATTGAGAAAACAAGCTCAAGAAAAGGTGCTATATTGTGCTGCACACTGCTTAGACTTGGCAGAAAGGGAGAGATTCATAAGCAGTATCCGCAGAAGGTCTTTTTGGAAGAGGAGAGGGTGACAAATGTGGGGGAGATATATGGAGCCAGAGAGAAAGAAGATGAACAGAAAAGCTCCTACCCAGGCAGTCTGGCTTGAAACAGGGTCTCTCCATCCAGCAAGGACTGTTTCTACTTCCTAGATATTGACAGGAAAATACTGGCCAAGTAAGTTTCAAGTTTCTCTAGGGCATTACCTAACTGAAGCAGGATGCTGGGACTGAACTTGGCATTGTGAGTGGAAAAGTCATTGGGCTGGAAATCAGAAGGCCAGGGTCTTTGCTCCCATTTGGGCTGCCAACAAGTTTTATTTCCATACAACCATGGACAGGTCACTTATTTTTTTTTGGTCTCAGTTACCCCATCTCTATGATATGGAAGTTGAAGTAGATGATAAACTAATGGTTTCCAATTCAAACTTTTTATGGCTACCCTAGTTTAAGCTCTCATTTTCCCACAGAGATGGCTTCAGTAGCCTCCTACTGGTCTCTATACCTCCATCCTTGGCCCTGTAAATTGATTTTTCATGCTGCTGCAGAATAAGCTATCTGAAAGATAAATCAGACCACCTCTTGCTTACTGCTCAGTGACTCTCCATGGCATAAAGTCCACTGGTTACAGTCCAACATGTTAACACAGATTACAAGACCCTCAGTGACTTGCCTCACCCACTTCTGCCCCGTCTCCTGCCATCGCTCCCTTGGACTTCACCCTAGTAATAAAGAGCAGCTTATGGTTTCTGAACACACCACACTGTCACCCCCTTGGTTATCCCTCTTCCAGGAAATGTGCTCTCACCTTTCTTCACCCAGCTCTCTGTCCTTCCTCCTATCAGTATCAGTCCAGGCTCGTCTCCTTTAAGATGCTCCCCGGAACCCCGAGATTAGTCCATGAGAAGATTTGCTCACTCTAGTATCCTGCACTAACCTCATCATGCTCTACTGTTATATTTATCAATGAGATGTCTGTTCCTCTACCAGGCAGAATGTTCCTGAAGTTCTTTTCTCAGTAGTCTTAACCCATCCCCATTCTCATTCCCAGCACAGCTCAGTTCACATAACCAGGTTAGTAGAAGACACCTGATAAATATTAATGAATTGTACTGTCACGTCTCAGCTGGAGCTGGGTAGACTCCCTCCAGATTCCAACACCATCAGCCTTCAGTAAGCCCTTGTCTGGATACAGTCCCAAAGGTGGACCAAGGCGAGTTCCATCCCAATTTCTTAAGTGCACTTAACTAGCTCCCCAAGAGCCTGAGGCCTCAAATCCATTAGTTTCAGAGTTGACAGGTCAACGGCAGGCTCATCACTCTCCACTCCCTCCCACTGATTTCTCTAACCAGAAATGAAAAGGCTTCACATTCCCTGGGGTCCAGATTGCCGGTATAGAGGACTTGCAGCACAGAACCACATCTGACTCCATGAGGGTATTATTTTAAGCATTACTAAACACCCCTAACCTATCAACTCCTGGCTTTGTAGTCATTTCCAGTTGGAATGTTTTTAGGCTGAAAAAAGACAGGTTTGTGAAAAGACATAAACATCTTTGGTGAGAGGTGACATATGTTTTCTCCTAGTGAAAGCAAGGCACTCCCGTGGATTCTGCAGTTTTCGGACACTGCATAAAATACATCTCTTAGGCAATTAATCTGCTGGCAGGCTTTGAGTGAAGCAATTAGTCCATGTTTTTCTTTGTCATTGTTCGAAAGTTTAACAGTGCATCTATCTACTTTATTCATGTCTGGAAAGCCAAAGACTGCCCTGAAACCTCTGCAGCAAGCATATGTAAAAACGCTTAGTGTTCACAGGTTTCATTTAAATATTGACAAATTTTTTCATTAGAACATTAAACCCTTAACTTTATTCATCTTAAATGTCTTCCAGGCGAATGACTTCCCTCATCAGAATGACTCCCAGTAACTCAATACAAACTTTGCAAGCAAGAGAACCACAGGACATGGTTGTATATTGTGTTCCTGTTCTCTGGTGGGGCAGCTGTAACTGGTTATGAACCAGTGCTGGAAATAGTATTTGGCGCTTTCTTGGCATATTTCTTACATCGTCATTCAATATTAACTGCAAATCATATGCTTGTAGTTATGAAAATGTCAGGAAACTCCTCGTGTTCATGCTTTGTTTGACAAAGCTATTTTAGAGCTTTGGAAGGCAGGCCATCCCACATTTGGGATGTAGAAGAAAAGGGCACCCTCCCACCCCCAGCAGCTTTTGAGAAGTTGGTAATTCGGTCCTATATGACATGAGCTCAAATCCGAACTGATGGACATACATTTACACAGCCTTGATTCATCCAGGATGTGAGTCAGGGCTACTAGAGGTCTGGAAAGAAATGCAAAAAATTTGTTCACCTCTTGCTTAGTTTGGATCAACTGAGCTTCAAATCAGGGTCAGCAAACTGTTTGACTCTTAATCCTAGCAGCAGCTGAGCAATGTCCCTCAGGGACAAAAGCAGGAAAAAAGGCAGGGCCTAAATAGAACGGAGAGGGCAGAAAAGGAAAGAAATGTGAAGGGGCTCGGTGGAGAGGTAGGGAAGGAGAGAGGATGGGAGAGGAGGAGGCAAAGGGAAGAGGGAAGGAAAAGAAGTATTAAAGAAAAGCCAAATATGAGGTTAATCTAATATATAATAATAATGCAGTAAATTTGTATGATGTTTTCACATAGACATTATAATTAAAATGTAAATTCTCACCATATTCTTAAGGCATTCTTATTGCTCCCTTAAAAAAAAGATTGTTGTGGAAATTGTGAAAAATAGAGAAGGACACAAAGGAAAATTAATATCAGCTCCATTCAGAACCCACTGAAAATCACCGTTAACATATAGCATATATATATATATATATATTTAAGTACACATACAAACACATAGACACATTCTTTTTACAAATTGGTGTTATACTAGGCATACTTTTTTTATTTTAAGTGCAATATGTTTTTTCTACTTCATTAAATATTCTTTTAAAATATGATCTTTAGTGGTTGCAATTAAACATTTAGGTTGTATCCCACTTGTTTATGAATCTTCACACCTAACTCTGACTCTTCCTCTAGGCTAAAACCTGAGTGAAATTAATTCCTAAGCCAATGGTACGCATATTTTAAAACTTTTCACATATATTGTCAAATAGAGTTCCAGGAAAATTATTATAATTTATATTTCTATCATCATTGCTGTAAAGTGTCTCTTTTCCTGCATTCTAGCTCATACTGGGGGTTATCACTTTTAAAGGTCAGAACTCATTTCTTTTTATCCCTAGTGAATTTTAACACCCTTTTCATATGTTCTTAGATTTATTTATAAGACATTTATATTAGTGATTGTGTAAACTGTTCTACAGCTTGTGCATTTTCTGTGTCCATTCTACTGTTGGTATTGTGTTCTTTATTAGATGAAGAGACTGAGATTTCTACATATGAACCAACTTGCCCAAGATCACATAATGGCAGAAATGGAATTCAAAGTTGCGTGTTCCAAGTCTGCTTCATGTCATGCCAGACACAATGCTCTTTTCTAAATTCCTAGAATAAAAATGTCCTTAAATCCAAAAATAAATCCTCTGATTTGGAGGAGGTGGGAGACAAAATAAATGCCATAGGTTGGGTCTGGCAGAGGAATAAGATAGAATGAACCTAGTTTTCAGGGTGAGGACAGAGAGCAGCCTCTGAACTAGAGGGAAATCAATTTCTATCTTGTCTTATTTAATCTATCTTATCCACATCTATCTATATTTTCCTATCATTCTATTTATCTAATCTATCATCCTTCTATCATTTTCCTATCTACCTAATCATCTATTGATCAATTTATAGATATCTAATCTATCCATCATCCTTCTATTATCTTCCTATCTACCTAATCATCTATTGATCAATTTATAGATATCTAATCTATTCATCACCCTTCTATCATCTTCCTACCTACCTAATCATCTACTGATCAATTTATAGATCTATCATCTACCAACTACCTACCTACTCATTCATTCATTCATATATTCTCCAAGTTAGACTGCACCCTAATTAACACTGGAAGACTGGCCATAAACAAATAAGGAAATACAGTTTGTCTGGTGGTGATACATGCATGCAGGTAAAAATACAGCAGGCATGAGGGAGAGTGAGTACTGGTGGATGGGGGAAGCTGCAATGGCATCTGTGCCATCAGACCTGTGTTGTCCAATATGCTACCCACTGGCCACACATGGGTACTCAGCAGCTGAATGTGGCTAGTCCAGACTTAGGTGAGTGATAAGTGTAAATTACACCCTGGATTTCAAAGACTTAATACCTTAAAAAAAAAAAGAATGTAAACTATTTTATTAAATATTTTTATATTGCTTACATGTTGAAATGATAATATTTAGGATCTATTGGGCTTAATAAAATAGAGTATGAAAATTAATTTCAATTGCTCTTACATTTTGAAATGTGGCTCTCAGAAAATTTAATATTCATGTGTGGATCACATTTGTGGCTTATATGACACTTCTACTGGATAATGCTGCTTTAGGCTCTCATTAGCAGTTCCCTATGATTTCCCCAACCAGTTCTCTTGTCCTCTCCCCTAAGCCTGCTCCCTCTACTGTGCCCTTGACTCCTCAAGCCTCCCCATTTCCAGTTTTTCCTGCTCTCTGGATACTAAGGCTCATCAATCATCATCATCATCATCCAGTAGATTCCTTAAAAAACTCAGAGGCCCTTACATGTGGGCAGCATGTGCAACTTTCTCTTTAGCGAGCACTGATGAGCACCAAACAGCTTTGCCTCTAAAAAGAATAGACCATCCTGAACTGGACTGCCATTATGAGCAAACTTCCAGCATTAAAGGTTTGCCTTTACTTTAAGAGCTTTTGTTTCCAGAAGGTCCTTGTTAGAGAAAGTGCTATTGGATAAACTCCAAAACACAGTGATCAAGAGCAGAGGCTTTGGAGGCCGATAAACAGGGTTTAATTCCTAGCTCTGTCCTTTCCTAGCTGTGTGGCCTTGAATAATTATTTAACCATTTCAGATATCCATTCTTTGCCTCTGAAAGCAGCAAGATACCACCTACACATCGCAGTTATTCCGACCTTCCTTGGAATCCCAGTCTCAGGGTTTTACTTTTAACACATGTGCCCCAGAAACAGGACTGCAGGCTTTAGGGCCCAGCCATCCCTCTTAAGAAGCTATTCAAAACCCAAAAGGAAGGATAAAGAAATATGACCACAGGGCATGAATCACCTTTGCTCCAACTGCCTCGCAGAGAAACCCTGCTACTCAGGTGTGGGCTGGAAAAGGCAGTGAGAAGGAACCACATTCCATCTGAATACAAATAAGAAATGTCAAAATTCCGCACATACAACAATCTACCCGGAGGCTAAAGGGTCAGGAGTATGGGTGAAAAACCTAATTGAAATGACTCTTCCAGGAGGAAGAAAAACAAGACAACTCTGTTGTGTCCTGGGTGAAATGTCCTTTACAAACTGGCTCTCAGGTTACGCCCATCAAGGTGATGTTGGTTGACACACGGTGAAGTGTTTCATTAACACTGTCAAACCATGACAACATTTAAGGGTCCAAATGTTGGACCTTCACTGTCTTCCGAACATAAATCTTTCCTTAATTCATACTGCTGGGAACAGTTGAAATACCGATGGTCTCCACCCATGAGTCACACAGGGGAGTAAGTGCTTTATTCCCATCATCTCATTTTGTTCCCACCACAACACTGGGAGCTAGTATTCCTCACTCTAATTTACTGAGACTCAAAATGGCTTTTCAATTTCCCCATGATCTGGTGAGGGTGAGAATGAGTGTTAGGCTCAGGTTCTTTGAGTTCTTACCATTTGACTGTGCTGCTAACACATAGAAAGCCAGGCTGATGTTTACATGTCTTATGACATGTTAGAGGCTTATAAATTGGATGGTATTTTAGCTTAAAGATTTTCATTACTTTCACAGAGACAAAATGCTAGTGAACTGATCTTTCTGGCTGGAAAGTAGACCCTAGGTATGCTGGGGATTGAGAACTCCTCGGTAGAACTGGCATGTGTCTACAGGAGAAGCAACGTGTCACACCATGGAAGGAGGATGAGACTGGAAGGCAGGGTGATATTGGACATTTTGAAACCTCGCCAAATCTCAATCTGCTCGTCAATGGAATGGGAGTACTTATGTCCCCAATGCCCACATCAGGTTTACGTATGATAATACATGTGAAAATGCTACCTGGATGGAACAGAGTAATCAGGTGTACAGGATGCAGGTGGGGGGCCTGGTTTGTGGAAAGGGGAAACATGGGGAGAATTTGGTCTTTTACATAAGTCCAAGTAATTTTGGAAAATGTAATGCTTTAAATCATTTCCTCCTTCTCTCACTGGGTTTGAGTAACCAAAAATTATCCCCCCCCATCCAAACAAAACCGAAGTTGAAATAATAAATAATGTTACAAAGTGGGTTTCTGCTCATAAAATATTTTCCACATATTATCTCATTTGACCCTCTAAACAGCCCCACGAGGCAGGTATTTTAAAGATGAGGGAAACGAAGTAGATAACTTGATATCCTGGCTATTAACTGCAAGGTAGGGATAAATCCTGGGGCTTTTGATCTTGTGTCCTTTGTTTTTCCTTTGGTTCCTCTGAACCGAGCCTCAACTCTCCCACCTCCTTCTATTCCCTGACAAAAATTATTTAGCAGAAGATAATTTAACATCATTGATGAATAACTCGTCTTAGTCAACAAGTTCTTGGATGAAGCAGAGTCCTATACACCAGAGAGTCTGAAAGACAGATTTGGGTTGGCTTCTTCCCTCAAGGAATATGTAATCTTTCTGGAGAGATAAGATGTAAAATGTTGAAACAACTACAGAGCCAGTGTGTTAAATCACAGTAGTGTGGAATCTATACAATAGAAATTCAGTGCGGGGAAAATTCCACTGGAAGCTGAGGTGTTCAGAGAGAACTTCCCGGTGGAGGTGGCACTTAGGCTTCCTCTCTCAGTTAGGACAGAACAGGGACCAGAGGCCAGACCCTGAGTTCCAGCCAGTGCTTCTTCTCACGACACAGACTGATGCCAAGGAGAAGAGCAGGTTATATATTTAAAATGTCCCCTTACTTTAAACACAGACATTCACACACTCCCTGGCTGAAGGATATAGGTCCTGGCAAACAGCTAGGCATCTGTAAATGTTTGTTCTCTCAGAGGCTGGTCCACGTGTTAGTTGAAATGATTATCATGATATCAGTAAAATCATTGAGGACGGTGTTTCAAAATGATATACTGTTTTTGTAAAAGAGCTATACTTTCCAAGATAATACTCATGAAAAAATTCTTTTATGTGGCTTTCTCAAAAATGCAGCCTAGCAATTTAAAAGCCCAAGTAGTAAAGCTGCTCCTTTTGAAAGCCACTTTATTTCTACCATGTGCATATTCACCAGGCATAACATTTAAAAAATGGTGACACAAAATCACTGTACTATCCTTTCAAGTTTGATGCAGTCAGTTTAATGTTCAATATTGCTGTTCACAGATATACTTTTTGATCTGGGGAGATATGAAACACAGCCATCTCACAGCTGGAACTGAAGGATTCTACAGAACCGTGTGGATAAACTTGAAAGTGCAGGGAAACAGAATGGTCTCATTTCCTTGGTGACCAAGAGTTCATGAGAAACTCCCCATTTGTTTCAGCACATTGTAAATCTGTGTCCCCGATGCCAAACTCTGAGTCTGGCATAGAATAAGTGCTCAAGAAATAAAAGTTGAATGAATGAAGAGTGACTTTCTGTTTTAGGAAGAAGGCTGTACATGAAATTTTCTTTGATAATCCTGTACTTTACTGCGCTTTGAGAGAACTCATTATAAACATAATATTGGCTCCCATTTACTGCCATGTGTGCCAAGCATTTTAGAAATATGTTCTTATTTTCACTGTACCACAATCACAAAAAAAACAGGCATTCCTATCCTCATTTAATAGACGAGGAAACTGAAGCTTAGAGAAATGAAGCAATTTACCCAAGTTCACACCCAGATCCACACAATACCAAAACCCACACTGCCAGTTCAACGGAGCTGCTCAATTCTGATGTGCATCAGGCAGGAAGAGAAATAGAGCAAAAGCAGATAATAGGAGAAAAATTAATAAAAATAGCTAATACTTATTGAGGACTAATACTGTTTATATATTCTCTCTCTCATTTAATTATCATAAAATCCCCAAGAGGTACATTCAATTTATCCCCTTACACAATGAGAAAACTGAGACATACAGAAGTATTAAAGAAACTTGTCCAAGATCACCAAGTAAGGAAGTGCTGGAACAAAGTATCAGGTAGGACATATACATATAACAGCAATTTTTCTTTTCTTTCTTTTTTTTAAGAAAATGCAATCATCTTATTTTTGTCTAATTTACCGCACTTAACAATAATTGGGCTGTTACAATATAAAAGGCAAACAACTCTGGTTAATTAAATATTCCAATTAGTGGAGACTTAATCACATATCTAATGATGTCCCAAGCCTTGGCTTTCTTATCTGTGAAAACAGGAGTTGGACAAGACGATTCACAGTCCCTGCCAAGAATTCACTTGGATGAGTCTTTCATCCCCTCATTGTCCCCCATTTCTCAGTGGTACTGAAAAAGCAGTATATGCTCATTTGAATCGTATCAATCAGAAAAGGCAAAGTGCTCGTTTTGTTAATTCCATCATAACTTCCTGGCTCATCTGTCAGCACTGTTAATACCTTGGGTCACTGTGATATAACAAAATGAACTACCTAAGCGTGTCTCCTCCACCTCTTTAAAGGTGCTGCAGTGCTGTGAAACCAGGCGTTCTTTCAGTATTAACCTTCTATCTAAGGAAGCCAGCTTCCTTGTCCAAACCCGCCACAGGCACCATTGCATTTCCAACTACTGAGTTCCTCTTGCCTCACGTGGCTCCTTTGGAACCTGCTCTCTCTCCCCTAATATTAAGCCTTTAAGCTTTTTCTTCTCAACACTTCATACTTGTACCATCAGATGGGTGTTAACTGTGAGGTACGTGGCATGTTAAGCTGAGGACTGTGTCTCTCTGACTTGAATGAGCCAAACATCTGTCAGTCTTGTTGCAAGGTGGAGATGGCCTCCAGCTGCTAAAAGGCGGGCAGCAATTGAGCAAGAAGCTGACATTTTCCAGCACTACGTTGTGTTTTAGTCTTCAGCTTGGTCTTTTCTCTCCTCCATGGCCCCAGTAGGCGAGTCTCATCTTGGGCCCAAGTTCACTGGTCATTGTTCCACACGTAGAATGAGTTAAAAACAGAGGCTCAGTTCAGAGAAAGATGAAGAGCCACGCCAAGCTCTGCATTTTCCCTCCCTAATCTGCACATGTCCCCATGAGATGAAAACACTAGTATCTTCATTTTATAGATTGGGTAGGAGGCCACTAAATGTTGAAGCTGGAACTTCAACCCATATCTGTCTGGTTGCAAAAAAAAAATCCTTGAATATTTTTTAACTCCATGCTTTTCTTATTGGAGACTAAAACCTAGAATTCCTAGAATAATTTGTACTTGTCTCCTCTAAAGGGAACAGTTCTTAAGTACTTCAAAGTCAAGAGGATATTGGGTGAGTGGTTGTGACATACAAGATACCAAACCAGACAAATTTATAACTGTTCCCAATGCAAATTCCCTCCTACCCCCAAGTCCAATCTCTGTCTCTCCCTTCTTTTTCCTGATTACACTGAGAAGAAAGTCAAGATCAGGGATTAATCTGCCCTTCAGTTTAGAATCATAAGACTGGACCTGTAACAATCACACTTCAGTTTTCTCATCTGTAGAATGGAACCTATCACTCATCTGCCAACCTCCTTGGCAGACTGTGGAATAAAAGCAGTGGTACATGTGAAAGATTCTGTAAACTGCAAAGTGCTAGGTCTGCTTTTACTTTCTGATTCATTCTTTCAATAGATAGTAAATGCCTCTATCACCGATAGAGTGATAATCACTGATAGAGTGATAATCACCGATTGGCCATTTGGTAGATACAAATGAATAAATTGCCATATCTGTCATTAAAATAACTATGTTCTTGAAGAGAAAAGACATTTACCTGAATAACTATAACAGAAGATGGGTTAAAAAAAAAGAGAGAGAGAGAAACATAACGATACTATGAGACTTTAGAGAAGCAAAGTCCAAGGGGGATTCAGAAAAATGGAAGAAGGTGGCATGTTAAGAACAATCTGGAAGATAAAATTATAGAATTTGGCAACTGTTTTAGTAAACTATATATTCATTCATCCATTAAATATTTATCATGTGCTTATCATGTTTAGCTACTGACAAGTGACTAGGCAATGGGGACTGGTTGAGTAGGAAATGCCTTTGGGGAAATACCCAATGGGGCATTTGGAAATGCAGGTCCAGAGTTGAGGAAATGAGTTGGGGTTGGATGACTTGTTTACAGAGTTAGTAGTTGGAGTAGGAAAATGATGAACTCACCCATCATATAGGTATATAGGTGAGATTAAATAGTAAGGAAGGGGGGGAAGGACAGGAATAGAATTTTGTGGAAGTATCTACAATGATGGGGTGAAGAGAAGAAGAGGAGTCAGCAAAGTGGACTACAGAGATAGGCTCAGAGAGGAAGGGAGCAAAAATGCTAATGAAGAAAGGGTATTGAGTTGCATTCCATTCTACAAAGATAATGTAGACTGACAATTGAGAAGGAACCACTGAGAATTTAGGAGAATTTTGGTGCTCCTTCATTCAGCACACAGCTCTCACCCAGGTGAGAAGATACGGTCATCTGCTGATTCCTGGCCTCTAGTAACCATGGTAGAATGCCTGGGTTTGAATCCCAACTGTAACACTTATTAGCTATGTGACCTTGAAGAACTTAGCCTTTCTTTCTGTGCCTCAGTTGGGAATAATACTTCCACTTGCTTCAGAAGGTAGTAAGAGGATTCAACAAATTTGTACAATAGAACTTAAAACAGTTCTTAAAACATGATGAGCACCCTAGGAGTGAGCCAATCTCCCAGGAAAGGTGCGTTTTTCAGAAGCTCAGGACCTCTGAATTGAGGGGCTGCAGATCAAATCAGCAACTCTATCCCCTGCCATGCTTCCACTCATGAAGGACATCCACTGCTTTGTGGAGGAACCCAAGGTTCTAGGCTGGCATTCCTGGAAAGGCATGCCATGGGGACCACCAAATTTTCTGGGACTGTTGCTGCAAACCTGACCAATTTTCACTGATGAGCTTTGGGTAAACCACTATAAACAAGTCTTAAAAAAGAATCATTTGAGTAGTTTTTAAGTTGTGGAAAGTGCATTCAAATCAAACATGTGGTAACAAGGGAAGAAATAAAAGAGGGAGATTTAGTTGCTTTTAATCACAGGTTTTTTACCCCATTTCTGTTAATTGGTTCAAATAACTTAATCTTGCTTTTTTTCCTCTGTGCAGCACCTTATTTGTCACCAGAATTTAATAGATACAGACATAGAAATGTAAAATGACATCCCCACAGCCCATTCCCAGGCCTGCACAGCTGTGTGTGATTGAGGGTGTTGGACAGTGGTCAAAGGCAGGGGCAGTGCTGGCTTGGAGAAGAGCTACCTAAAGTTTTGAGAGGGTCAGGCCTTGGAGTCAGCCTGCCAAGGACCCACGCTCCTGAGTACTCCTGAGGAGTGCGAGAATACTATAAAAGCTGCTTTGAAATCAGTTTAGGTTGTGGGAATAGGAACCCGGGGAAGATAAATTTACTTAGAAGTCAACTAGATTAGCATGAAAGCAATTTTCCTTATATAAACCCAATTTTAGGTAATGCATGAGCTAAATTTGGAGCAGGAGGCTGAGACACAGATTTCCTGTGCTGTCGAGCTCTTGCAGATCTCAGCAGATAACAAAGCTATTAGCTAGGCAGAAACGGAGGCATCCTCAAATCCCATCAGATGGCAGCACTGACAAAAATTACATCCAAATGTATTTTTACACCAATCTGCTTTCTTAAGTCTGGCTTTTAATGGCAAAACATTCTCTTCTAGGAGAAGTTTTAGTTAAAACCCAAGAATGCTGCTGGTAAGGAAATCTCTAGGGAAGGCCAGGGACTGACAACAGAGGATTTCTGACAGAAGAAAGAGACAAGGATTTGGAATAAGTTTCTGAATGGCATCATTGTCCTTTCTTTTCTTTTTTTTTTCTTTCTGAGTTTCTTAGCAGGCCTGTTGGAAGGAAGGGTTTGGATCAGAAATCCAGAAATTACATGGGCTCATAAAAATAAGGCATAAAAGGTGCTTTTCTTTCTTTCTTTAATGGTTTCAAGTTAAAGGTCTCTTTCTACCCCACTCAACTCTGGCATTATCCTGGATTCTTCCAATATACATGGGCTTTCCAAAGAGCTGGAAAGAGTTAAAATTTCCTTGTCTTGAGTTCTCATCTGGTAAAATGAAGGAGACCAAAGCATTACCATCTCAGGAGAGTGAGAGAGTATCTAGTTGATGAACACCGTGTGGTTTTCCATTAAGATACCTTGAAATATACTGAGTACTAACCTTGAAATTAAAAAACAAAGCCAACCCTACTTATCCTGTTTTCCAGGCAGGAAGTAAGTAGAAGAAACATGAAGCTGGGAATTAGAAGATCTGAGTTCTAATCACATTTGTGATACTCAGCAGCTGCCTGTCCTGAGTCTCTGAAGTCAGACACATTTGGATTCAAACCTTTGCTTGAAACCTTATGGGCTGTGTGATCTGGGAAAGTTATTTACTGTCTCTCACCTTCAGATTTCTCATTAGTCACATGGAGAAAGTAGTACTTGCCCCTAGTGGCTTCTCTTCCCACATTACAATATGTTTATGCACATAAAATCTGGTTAAAATAGACATTATGGACAAGCAGAGAATAGACTGGATTTTAGGACAGGCATAGGAGGAAAGCAAAATGCTTTCACTGCTTTGGAGACTAAAGGTGATTAAACAGCGATTCTAAATGCATCGGTTCGTCATTCATTCACTGTATAGACACTCGACTAAGAGCTTATATATGCCTTTGTACATATGGAAGATACTCGGCCTCATGAAAGAGGCCAACAGCCAGCACTGTGTGGTGTGGGCCAAGGCAGGCAGTCAGGGTGTACAGAGGTGGCACAACCCTGTATTGGAGGTGGACAGCAGAGGCTTCCCAGAGGAAGTGATACCTAAAGTGGGACCCGAAGGCAGAGAACTGGGGGGAGACTGTTCCAGGTGGAATAGCATATGTAAAAAAACAGGAATAACGTTCAGGAGTCTGGACAGTAGGAGGGGCTGGAGAACATGGAGATTAGAGTCAGGGCAGGATAGAGGAGCAAGGAAGGGGCAAGACAATTTAGGAATGGCTTTCTAAATCAAGGAAGGGAGTCTGTGCTTTACTCTGAGGGCGAACGGAAAACCCAGGAAGATGTTAACTAATACATTTTGCAGCTCAGAGAATCACTTTAAGGCATACAGCCCATAGACAACTGGCTTGATTTCCTTTACCCAAGGGCAATCTATAGAATGAAGGTCTGCAATGATTATGATCCAATCTTATGCTCTAATAAAATAAGTACAGTATGCCTCAGACCTGCAAGTTATAAGTCAATGTGTACAATTTTTACTTTCAATGCTTAACAAATCCCTCTGAGCCTTTGGGCCAGACCAGATTAAAGGTCCTAATGACTTGCTAAATTGCAGCCTGTATTCTAAACGCCATTCAGAAATATGATTTTGTGGCAGCAGACAGAAGCAGATTCTAAGAATATACATGAACGAGCTATAGGCTTAATTCTCTTTTGAGCTGGGTCTGCCAGTCAGGTTGGAATAAGACCTTTGAAGGTCAAAAGCCTGGAAAGTACAATGTATTCTCTGTCCATCCTGTATCCCCACCGTATAATAATAAAGAAAGAGGGGTGGGGGAGGGAGGAAGGGAGGAAGGAAGGAAGGAGAAAATACGAGTAAGTTCAACAAAGCTCTGCTTTCTCCTGTAATAACTATTGCAATTTTTAAAATATCACATTGTTTCCCAACGGTTGTCTTTAACACCCCTGGACTGTTGTTTCTCTGAAAAAATGCCTTGCCTGACGGTAAATCTGAGAATCTGCAGAGATTTGGGATGGGAAGAAGTCTCCTTCTTTAGAAATTACTTTCACTTGATACCACATATCCCCAAAATGCTTGAACAAAGCTCTGGTCCTTGGGTGAAAGAACTGTATCCTATCGACCTTTGCGTGGCTGGTGCCTTGGACAGTGTGTGGCACAGAGGGGGTGTTAGTAACTGAATGGACTATTCTACTTCATTACATTTTCCGGTGGTAAGTGAACGTTATGAAAAACAACCCTCTAGGCTCAAAACTGTTCTAAAATGTTTAAGTTCATTTTCTACCTGTTTGCCATTTCCTTGAGGGTAAGGAATAATGTCTTTTCATTAATATTGGGATTTTCTCCGAATCCCTTCCACCCATTGTGCCTAGTACAATGCATGGCAT
The DNA here is from genome assembly GCF_023851605.1 of Tamandua tetradactyla. Classification (NCBI taxonomy): domain Eukaryota; kingdom Metazoa; phylum Chordata; class Mammalia; order Pilosa; family Myrmecophagidae; genus Tamandua; species Tamandua tetradactyla. The sequence continues at coordinate 61,989,920 of NC_135337.1, forward strand.
AAAGAATAAAATTTGTTGGTCTATTAGTGGATTTTTTTTTGTCTTGGTAATATGGTGAATTAATATGACAGATCTTACGGGAACTATGGCTGTGTTTCTGCATTGGCAATAAGAACCAAATTCATCAGTGATTCACCATGTAAGCCAAAATAAGGAGCTTATTCTCTTAATGACACCCTTATGATTTGTAAAGTGGGGGTGATACCTGCTTTGCCCACCTTACAGGGATATTCTATGGCTCAAAGGCCCTGTGTGTGAAAGTGCTGTATAATCCCTATGTACAAAATCATCAGTGTAGGGAATGGAGTTCAGGACCTGAGTTTAAAAAAAAAAATTTGAGTCCAAATTGCACCAGCTGCTCAGAGTGTATGACAAGCCTAGAAAAGCTATCCTGTCTGGACCCCAACTTCTTCCTTTATGATTCTAGTTACTGTGCTCCATAGGACTTTTGAGAGAACCAAATGAATTCAGAAATGTGCAAGTCCTATATAAATTGTAATATGAGCTTTTCATGTCGAAGTTGTACAGTGGGGCTGATCTACAAGGTGTAGGCAATCAGGTCTCTCTATCTGGATATAATTCAGACCAACACCTGGTGCTGTGCTTCTCAAATTGGGATCTCCATCAGGTAAGTCTGGAGGGTGGTGGGTGAAAAAACTCAGTTTGCCAGGAATGACATCCAGAGATCCAGATTCAATACTCAGTGGGATCTACTAATTCGTATTTTTAACAAGCTTTCCAGGTGATTCTGATGTGCGCTACCTACCAGATTGTGCCATCCTCCCAAGCAGGGTAGGAGAGGATGGGTTAGGGGATACTTCAAGGTCCTCCTGAACCAGGGCTTTATACTCAGATCATCTATGGTGCTTCATCCACCTTTCCATACTCTGGTCTCAGCCCAGAGATTCTCATTCAGCAGGTGTGGCGTGGGGTTTCTGTGACCCTTTAAAAATAGATTTTCCCAGATTCTTCTGGAAATTTAGCTTCAGTAGGATTAAGATGGGGTCTGAAACACCATTTTTATTAAGCCCCCATCAAGGAATTCATGTGGTCCTGCAAGTGTGACCTATACAGTAGAAGCTTGTTGACAGTAGTTGCCAAACCACTTCCTCCTGTCTCTCTCTCTTCACACAGACCCCAGGATGCAGATGGTCCCTTTGAGACCTCCTCTCCCAGTCTGTGTGTCTGAGAAAGAGGAGAGAGAGGGAGGGAGGGAGGAAGGAAGGGAGGGAGGGAGGGAGATGGGTACAAAAACGGAGGTTTCCTCAATATTACCAGCACAGGGCTTGGGAGCCCCATAGTAACACCCATTGCCATCTGTATTGGTCAGTTTCATGTGTCACCTTGGCCAGGTGGTGGTGCCCAGTTGTCTGGTTGGACAAGTGTTGGCCTGTTTGTTGCTGTGAGGACATTTCATGAATTAAATCACGACCATTTGCATTTGCAATCAGCTAAGGGGAGTGTCTTCTGCAATGAGTGACACTTAATCTAATCATCAGAAGGCTTTTAAGGAGGATTCAGAAGAGACAATCTCTCTTTCTGCTTCAGCCAGCCAGCCTCTCCTGAGAGTTTGTTGAGAGCTTCATTGGAGCTGCCACCTCGCAGCCTGCCCTACAGACCTTGGACTCTTACATCCCCACAGTTGCGTGAGATGCTTTTATAAGTTTTATGTATACAGAGATCTCCTGCTGATTCTGTTTCTCTAGAGAACCCTAGCTAATACAGCTTGGTATTGGGAGTGGTTCTTAAGAAACAGATTCTTAAAAATGGGATTTTGTAACTGGTTCTCTACTCTGACTAGACTCAAAGGCACTAATGACTCTGTTTCCCAAAATCACGATGGTACTGCCAGTCCATGGGGTGAGCTGGCAAAAGAGATAGTCAAAATATGACCACCTGATTCTGCTAATTTTTCACTTATATGAGGCCAGGCTCTGGGGGATAATGTTTTTGACACCTTTATGGAGTTCTGTGGAATTAAGAGGTATAGAGATGTTGGCTGGTTGATATTAGATATGCTGGATGCATTGATGAGGGTAAAGGGAACATGGAAATGGGTAGCAGAAGAAGATAGTGATAAATATGAACTATGACCACGTGATCAGTTACAGAAATGAGGACTATAATGGCAGGAATATTTCTTCCTTGCTTTGTTATTAGTATCTATGTATTTGTATATAAACCAAAATCTTTGTTTTCCTCTTTATTTTACCCCTTTATCATATGACATAAGCTGTTTTGTTCATGTTACAGTATTTAAGTTGTAAGATATCAAGTTTAAGAGTGAATATTATCCAAGGACTTGCACCCTACTCTGGAGAGATTTAATGCATTTCTGGTCATACATAGGACTGTTGAGTATTTATTGTTAGGCGAGGAAAAATGTGTCTGTTATTGTTTTCTATTTAGACATTAAGTATAGTTTAAGGTGATGTGTATAGCTGCCAAGTTGACAAGGGGTGGATGGACTGTGATAGTCAGGTTCATGTGTCAACTTGGCCAGGTGGTGGTGCCCAGTTGTCTGGTCAGGAAAATGCTGGCCTGTCTATTGATGTGAGGACATTTCATGGACTTAAATCATGACCATGTCGGCTGAATTCACAGTTGATTGCATTTGTAATCAGCTAAGGGGAGTGTCTTCTGCAATGAGAGATACTTAATCTAATCACTGGAAGGCTTTTAAGGAGGGTTCAGAAGAGACAATTGCTTTAGCAATTGAAGACAAAAGCTTCAGCCAGCCAGCTTCTCCTGAGAGTTCACTGAGGACCTTCATTGGAGCTGCCAGCTCGCGGTCTGCCCTACAGATCTTGGACTCTTACATCCCCACAGTTGCATGAGACACTTTTATAAATTTTATATGTACAGATATCTCCTGCTGATCCTGTTCCCTAAAGAACCCTACCTAATACACCAACTTATGCCCATGTCACTTAGCTCTTTATTTTAGAAGTGGAGTGCAGAAAACATCTGGTTACTTGACAGTTCTGGTTGTTGGAGATTTTTCTAGACCACAGTGACTTCATGTTTTGTGACCTAACAGTTACAGCTAAAAACTGATTAAAAAATAAAATCCAGATGGCAAAAATATGGTGCCCAAATCAAATTTAAAATGTATACAATGTATAATATAATCAAACAAGTTATTTATTTGTCATGAAAATGATTCTGATTTAGCACAGGGATCAACTTTGGCTGCCGATGTGGAATGTTTATAGCTGGCTCCCTCAGAAGGCAGAGGTGGCTACAGAAATCTGCTCTTACTCTCCCCATCTCCACTTGATGAATGATTATTTTACTTAGTAATAGAGTGAATGAGGCCAAATTTGAAAATACCTCAGAGGTGAGGCCCAGGACAATTATATTTATAAATATGGGTCATTGTAATCAGCTCTTAAACGAAGGGCTCAAAATAGAAATTTTATAAGTGAATTGAAGAAAAAATTCAATCTATACTAATCAAGAAAAACGTTCAATTTGTTGGCATTTAAAAATGTGTCCTGAAAATGAATTAATAAAACCAGACTTATTATTTTTTTTTTTTTGAAACCCTGAGTTCCCCTATTTTGAAGTTGGGAAAAGAAGAGAAAACACAAAAGTAAAATAAAATAGGCATCTCAAAAAAATTATCTGTGATAAACTGAAAAAGGAATTGATTATGATTATTCTGTGAAAACTCCCTGGTGCATACAAGGGCTTTATAATCATCTAAATTAGTTACTATTGCTCCTAATAATTCTCACATTTGTGCACTTGAACGAGGCCCTCTGCAGTGAAGAGGGCTTTAAAACCAGACGTCCTGAGCTCAAATGCTGGGCTTTGCTACTAACAGGCCATGTGCATGTGAGCATATGCCGATTGCTCTGTGCCTCACTTTCATCATCTGTAAAATGGGAACAACATCTGCTTTTAAAGGTTGGTATTCTAAATACCAATGAGATAATGCATGTAAAGTTTGGTATTCTAAATACCAATGAGATAATGCATGAAAAGTGCTTAAGACAACAAGTTCAAAATAAACAGTGGTTTAGACTGTTATCATCACTGTCCCTACCGTGTGAGAAAAGTGTTACTAATCATTTTGCAGATAATGAACCTGAAGCTCATTAGGTAAGATGAATTTTCAAAGCATACATCACTCCTCCATGGCAGGCGAGGGATTCTGGAAGGATGGACTGACATAGGACAAAGGTATCGGGCAGAAGAAAGGCCACGTTAAAAAAACAGCAAGAAAACAAAGTGGAACAAAAACACAGTTTTTGTTATGTGTTGCGTTCTCCAGGAAGCCTTTTCTGATCTGACAGTTCAATGCCCTTGTTTGGGTACCCAAAGACCTTTGTGCCTGCCCCCATCGAGCACTGTAAAACCTGCACACGGTGGACACATGATAGAAGACAGCTGAATAGGGTGCATGGGTGATTCCATGGTAGAATGCTCACCCGCCATGCGGGAGACCAGGGTTCAATTCCTGGCCCATGCACACACACACACACACCCATCACTTTGGGATCCAACAATGAATCCTGAACTCCAAGGATCTTCTAGGGTGCCTTTGACCTCCTCCTGTGGACACATCCATATTAAAGCTTGAGAGATTTTGAGGGCCTTCTCTTGGTGAAAAGAAAGGGAAGCTGGGATTGCATGTCTAACTCTTCCCTTGTCTACACTAGGAATGGGAGTTTATTTTTCTTCTCTGCCCCACACTGACAGGAATATAGATTTGGTTTCATTTAACATTTCACTTAATTGCCTGAAATGAAAAAAGTGAGCCAACAGAACCGATTCCACACTTTCCACACTCCTTCTCGTGGTGCTGTTAAGTAGAGCTGTTAAAACAAACAGAGGAGAAACGTGGAGGCCAGGATTCTGCTACTTGCAGTCTCATTAGTTATTTATGCATCTGTCTCCTCCTTTTCTCCAACCCTCTCCCCAAGTCCTAGTCTGTGCTCTTTGAGAGCAGGGACCTTCTTTTTTCCGTTGCCTGAATACTGATGAGCACCAGCTCCTACAGTCTGCCGAATAACTTCATAGCATACACCTAAGAGCAGGGTTTCCAACCAATTGAGTGCAGTTGACCTTAAAGCTTTGCCCAATCCATTTCTAAAATCGCTTGTTATTCCTTGAGTTTGCCAAGGAATTTCCCACTTCTTGGCCCCTAAGCCTGGTTTTCTCAAGTAGACTCATGGCTCATTCTCTCACTTCATGCAAACCTTTGCCCAAATGTCAGCTTACTGGAGAGGCTTTTCCTAACCAACCCATCTAAAATAACAGCCCTCAGCCACATCACTCTACTTCCTCTTATTCTGCTTTCTGTTGCTTCTTAAGTTATTGTCAGATTCCCCTTAAGAGTGTAAGTTCTGTGATAGACAGAGGCATATCTTTGCCTGTTTCTTTCACTGTTACACTATTCGTTCCTAAAACAGTAGCTGGATCATAGTAGGTGCTCAGTAAATATTTGAGGACCAAATGAGTCTCATGGCCCCTCCCTACCAATATGTGACAAGTTGTTTAGTGAATTAGTTAATGCCTTCTCTCTTAATCAATTCCACATGTTATCTGGGTAGTACTTAGTGTTTATCCAAACAGCCTAACTAAGGGCTCCTGAAGATTCCTTAGGAATGAGGCAGGATGGTGGTGAGCAGAGGCCCCTACCCAGTGGCACAGTCAACCCCTCCACACCCTCAGGCCTGGAGTCTCTTGACCTCCCAGTTTTAAGGACTTTACTGTACTCTGGGTATAACTTAACCTCTTCCCCAGTTTACTACAAGTAACTGAATTGTTCTTTTTATAACTATCATAGAAGGTAAAAATAAAGGAAAATTTCTACCCATAAAACTGTGTAAAATACTCTCATGTTTTCATCTGTGACCCTGAACCTTTCTTTTTTCCAAACTCCTTTTATTTTTGTGAAAGAATGCACTATGCTCTGGCATCTGGCTTGTAAAAATAAATACAGTGACTGGTTTTTCCCAAATAACTTGGCCTAATCATCACATGCTCCTGAAAAGACTTGTCTCCTGAGATGTGGCAATCTTATGGAGCAATCTATTCCAGGACCCAGTCATAGAGAGGGCACCTGCAAAGATTGAGTTACAGACCCCAGGGTGTCTTGATTTAGAATCAGGACTAACTCTCCAATCTATAGAATTTGATGTTTTCCTGTGGAGTATAGATCACTAGTGTTTGCTAAATCCTTAAAACAGATTTGTTATGATGTAGGTATGTGTGGCTTTATCCTTTGCGGGCACACACTGGCAGCAGTTTTGACAATGTTCCAGATTAATTTTATAACTGTTAAAAATAGAATGAAGTTTTGGTATATTTGTTTATTAAAATTGAGGGATGCTGATGAGAAATCACTCGGAGATCAAATATCTCTAATTCAAAAAATCAATTATTGATATTCTAAATATGTGTAAGAAGCACCAAATCAAAAGATTCAATTGAATTGAATTCAATTTAGTTCAATACCTATTTATTAATTATTTACTGGGGTGATATTTTATTTTTTTTATGTACATTAACATTTATTTAACTAAACCCATTTATTTGGTTTTTACTTTCAACCATAAACCTATACACTTATTCAAACAAGATGGACATATGTTGGCTGAAATTTTAACTGTTTAATCATTAATTAATTAATTAACTGTATTATTAATTAGTTAATAAATATTAACTAAATTTTTTGCAGAAAAAGAAACAGTTCCTAAGCAACCCTTAAACCCGTGGGTCAGGCAACTTTGTTTGTTTTTATCATTATTTGCCTATATAATATTACTTGCCTATTTATAATCAACTAGAAAATATAAATATGGGGTTTTTTTTGGCTTTTTAATTTTCAGTCAGGATGCAAACGCTCGTGATCAGAATGCTTCTTCAGTGGCCTCTGATGAATTCAGATGCTTAAATTACTTTTGTCTCCTTTCTCATGCTGCAACCACAATTATAATAGCAGCTGACACTGACTGAGCATCAGCAGCTATTAATATGTCAGAGGGCTTCCCGTGGGTCATGTACCGTGCTTTAAAGCAAAGCAACATATTGGAAGGATGGCTGGAATTTAATGCAGACCTAACATATCCACCTGTGGGGATTTAGCAAGCCTCTTAATCACTCCCAGCCTCGGTTTCCTCATCCTGGAGATGGAGATAATAGTCTGAATGTCTCATGGAGTTGTTTGAGATTAATGCTCACTGTGAGTGGAATATAGCTCAGTGGTAGGGGTATGGGCTCATTCATCAGTAAGCCTCCAGCCCCGTTTATAATTTCAGAAGCATATAAATACTGTGAGGGCAAAAACAATGCCTCATTTCCTGATGTATCTATACTGCAAAGGCCCAGCAGGAAACATTTCTTGACTTGTGGATAATATAGTGCTCTATGAACTGTAAATCATAGCAAAGATTTACTATTATTATTTGTAACATTCAATTTTCTTTAGCAACTGTGGTGGTTGGAAGCTGAATGTACCCCAGGAAAAAATGTTCTTAAACGTAACCCATTCTTGTGGGTGTGAACCCATTGCAAGTAGGATCTTTTGATGAGTAAAGTTACTCTATTATTATGGTGTGACTACTGGAGACTTTACAAGCAGAATAAAATTCAGACAGAGAGAGAGAGAGAAAGCCATGGGAAGCAAGATCTGAGGTCAGTGGAACCTGGAAGAGAAGGGAGAAACCTGGAGAAGCTTCCATATGCACTGCCCTACGACAGTGGAGCTTAGGACCTATGAACACAGCAGCAGCCCCAGCACACGAGTCTTCGGGAAGAAAGCAGTCCTTGATGGCACGTGATTTGGGTTTTTTCATAGCTTCAAAACCAGGAGCCAGTAAATTCTCAATGTTTAAGCCAACCCATTGCATGGTATGTGCTTGAGCAGCCAAGGAAACTAAAACAGCATCTTGCTACAGTTTTATCCCTAATATTGTTTTTCATTAGTTGATGGGAAAACTTTTCATTACCTAAGAGAAAATTATTTAAGGCTGATCACTTCTTGAAGTGAAAACTGTCAGTTTCAGCTCTGTACCAACCATATTATAAAACTTAATCTGCCCTATATATAACTGGGATGAAGGAAGTAGTTTCCTCTGGCAAGACAAGGCAAACTATTTCCGAAGAATCTCAAATACCCAGACCCATCATCCTCATAAACACTAAGGGTGATCACTGTGAAGACACTTGGACAAGTTACACAGGAAGTCCCAGGCAAAGGTGGGTTGGACCTACCACAGTGCGTCTTTATTTCAGGACTGTGTGCTTTTATTCATCCTGGAGTCACACTTGGTGCTTAGGCTCAGTGCAACTGAGAATTCTGACATGTCTAGGCATGTCTGGAGGGCAAATTTCTTTATAAGAGACTGAGGGGCCTTCGTATCTGGGCATCAAGCTAAAAAAAGAGTCAGGAAAACCCATTTCTATCTACCCCATAGAGAGCAAAGACTTCGTTACTGGAGTTAAACAAGGTGACCACTTTCTTCTACCATCTTGGAGGGGATTTGGTAGACACCACGATGCCATGACTGAGGAGAATGAGCTGGTGAGTGGGACCTGCCTCTGAGCAAGGACACTGGGCATCTAAAAGCATGAATACTTGTGACAAGGGTTTTTTGTCCTGTCTACAGCTGTGTGGACTTCTCACTCACAGCTCATGGCTCTAGGTCGAATTAAATCTATGGGTTTCACTTTATTTCACCACTGCCTGGGGCCTCACCAAGTTACCTGGAACATATTTGAAAGGGCTGAATTCTCCTAGAGCCAAAGAAATATTGCTTTGTAACAAGCACTCTGACCCCATCTTTGCCCCAGGCTATGATTTAAATATAGGGGGAAAGCCAGGTAGTTGTCAGGCCTTATAGATGAGTAGCTCTTCTGTGTAGTTTGACTGAGAATGCAGATCTTTGCAAAAACTTGTCCACCAAGTAGCAATTGCTACTGAACAACGGCCAGTTCTTCAAATTTCAAATATTTCAACCTTGAAGTAAAATTCACTTAAACTCTCAAACTGTCCGAAACAGCAGAGCCTCGGAAGGTTTTGGAGGTTGAGGAGCCAAGAGTTGGGCTTAGAGCACTGCTTCTTAATGAATGAGACACGAACAGTAGATAAGGAAATATGATTTCTTCCAGTCCTGGCTCTGCCTTAACCAGCTCCAGAAACATAAGCAATTTACTGGACTCCTCTGTTTTTTCTTTCTTGGTAAAATAGGAATAACATTGTTCCAGGTAAAGCATATTTTGAGGATTAAAAAAGAGAATATATATAAAAATATTTTGAAAACTGCATACATATAATCCTACCCAAAGATGTCCACATCCTAATCCCTGGGACCTATGAATTACGTTAGGTCACACTGCAAGAGCGGATGCAGGTTGCATGAGAAATTAGGGTTGCTAATCATCTGATCTGAAATTAGGGAGATTATCTTGGATCATCTGGCTGGATCCAATGTAATCACAAACATCCTTAAATGTGGAAGAGAAAGGCAGATGATTCAGTATCAGAGCAACGCCACATGAGAAAGATTCGACTAGCCACTGCTGACTTTGAAGATGGAAGGGTGCATATGCCAACCTATGTAGGCAGCCTCTAGAAGCAGGAAAAGGCAAATAAATGGATTCTCCCCTACAGTCTCCAGAAAGAACCTTGATTTTTGCCTAGTAAAACGCACTTCAAACTTCTGATGTCCAGAACCGTAAGTTAATAGACTGTGTTGCTTTCAGCCAGTATATTTATGGTAATTTGTTACAGCAATGGGAAATAATACACTATTCAAGCCTAAGGTTGTCTCATTGCCATCATTGTTGATAAGGTCATCAACCTTGACATCATCACTATTTAACATCATCGTGGCTTTAATTCAAATATGTCCTGGGAACGAGGTTTCTAGAAATGTCCTAATTTTGCAAATGTTCTCAGAAACCAATCCAGATGGCTATCCCATGGAGTGGGTCACAGAGGGAGTTTTATCTTTAAGAATATTATGTTGTTACTATGCAAACAATGGTAGTATTGTTCACATTATTTGCTTTGCAAATCCTTTGCTCATAGTGCAAAAGTTTGAGTGACTTAATTTTACCATATTATTCTTTAGAAAATATTCTTTATATTTTACCATACAGAATATATATATTCTCATATATTCATATAGTATTCATTTATATTTAGAATATCTTTATTAACACACCTATAAGATCTAAGTACTAATCCTAGCTCTACCAATTGTAATATGTATAATTTATGGCATGTCACTTACTTTTTTGGCCCTGGTCTCTCTTTCTGTGAAATATTTGGTGGCTGAATTGCTGACCAAGATAGCAGTGTCAGATGCTCCAGGCTGCCATTTCCCCCCACCCCAGTATCTTTGAACATCTAGTAAAAACTGGCAGAGTCATCTTCCTCAGCATTCTAGAGGAATTAAAGGATTGCAGTATTCAAGTGCTGAATCAAGAAAACCTGCTTAAAAAAAAAAAATGGTCAGAGGGCAGTGCTAAGGTGGCTTCTGGAAGAATTCTCGCCTGCCATGCTGGAGACCCAGTTCAATTCGTGGTGCACGCCCATGCAAAAAAAAAAGGGTCAGAGAAGCTCAAGGTGCCTTACTGACCCCTTCCTCACTCCCTCCCTGGTGCAGTGTGGAGCCAGCCTGTGCTCCTGTTGGGGATCCCTGATCCTGTTCTAGAGGGAGCAGAGGTGTCCCTATGCACATACTAGGGTGCTTATATGTTGGTGCTAATCTACTGGGTGGAAGGCTAAAAGACTGAATCAAAAAATTCCACTCCGGCTCACCCTCCCAAAATTTGTCCTGCAGGGCAAGTGGATAGCTTGTGGACAGCTCAAGTAGTATAAAAAACAATGAAGTCAAAGTGGGCTGGGGCAAATGATGACCTGATTTAAGACACATAAATGAGCACTTAAGAGGCAGAGAAAGTTTATTTCATAAGGTGTAAAGCAGGCATTTTAATTCCTGTAAACTAGGGGAATTCCTAAGGCCACCAGCAAGCACAGTTCAGAACAAGATATAGTCTCAGAAAAAGACAGAGAGGACTTTCACTTCACTTTCACCTTGAGCTAATCTTGATAGGAGGGTTAAATTCCAAAGGAGATGTCCAGCTAATGCATGGACAGTTTTCAAAGACTGTGAAAGGTGTTTATTGTGTTGACTGATTTGTTTTTATTAGGTCCTGACATTCAAGAAAACCTCTGTCATATCACCAGATATAAATTTAAGGAACAGATAGCTAAGGGACCAAATCTGAATAATTTAAAATATTAAAATGTACAGTTGTGCAACAAAAGATTACAAGACAAACAAAGAAACAGGAAGTGATGACTCATCCAAAGGAACAAGATAAAAATCCAATCAATGAAGAAGAACAGACTTTGGACATACCAGACAAAGAGTTTTAAAAAAATGATCTCCATTATGTTCAAGGAAATACAGGAAAAGGTAGAGAAAGAACTAAAGCATAGCAGGAAATCAACAAATGAACAATATGAAAATAACAATAAAGAGAAAGAAATTTTTTAAAGGAGCCAAACAGAAATATGGGAGTTGAAGACCATAATAAGTGAAATGAAGAACTTTCTAAAGGGTTGTAACAGTAGATTTGAGCTGGCAGAAGAAAGAATCAGTGAACTCAAAGAAAGACAACTGAAATGATTCAGACTGAGGGTCAGAAGGAAAAAAGTGGACAGAAGTTAAGAGACCTGATGGTTTGGGACACCGTCATGCACACTAATACATGCCTTATGGGAGTTGCAGAAGGAGTACAAAGAGCGAAAGAGAAACAAGGAATATTCAAAGAAGTCATGGCAGAAAAAATTTCCAAATTTAATGAAAGGCATGAACATGCACATTCAGGAAGCCCAGTGAACCCCAAACAGGATACCCTCAAAGAGAACCATGCTGAGACGCATGGTAGTCAAACTGTTGAATGCCAAGGACAAGGAGAGAACTTTGAAAGCAGCAAGAGAAAAGCAATATGTTATGTCCATGGAAGTTCCAATAAGATAAATGCTGATTTCTCATTAGAAACCATGGCATCAAGAAGGCAGGGGGAAGAAATACTTAAAGTGCTGAAAGAAAACAACTGCCAACCAAGAATTTCATATCCAGTGATACTGTCTTTGAAAATTGTGGGGTAGATTAAGATATTCTTAGACAAACAAAAGCTAAGGGAGTTTGTCACTACTAGACCTGCCTTACAAGCAATGCTAAAGGGAGTTCTTTACACTGAAAGGAAAGGACACTGGACAGTGGATTGAGTCAGCATAAAGAATAAAGATCTCCCATAAAGGTAACTACATGGGTAATTGTAAATGCTTGTATTATTGCATTGTATTTTTTATATATAACTCCACTTTTAACTTCTTACAGGTTCTAACATTCAAATGCATAAAAATGTAATGGTAAATTTATGCTTCTGGACATACAATGTATAAAAATATACTCTGTAACAAGCACAACAAAAGGATGAGAGAACAAAGAGGTACAGGAACAGTGTATATGTATGCTAATGAAGTTAAGTTGGTATCAAATTAAATGTAACTGTTATAGATATAGGATGTTAAATTTAAGCCCCATGGTAACCAAAAAGAAAATATTTGAAAAACACATCCAGAAAGAAATGACAAGGCACTTAAGATGGTACACTACAAAAAAATCAAATAAATATGAAAGTAGGTATTAATGGAATAATTGAAGGAAAAAAAGGTATAAAGCTTACAAAGAACAAATGGAAAAATGGGAGAAGAAAGGTCTGCATTATTAGTAGTTACTTTATATGTAAATGGGTTAAACTCTCCAGTCAAAAGACAGGAGAGTTGGCAGAATGAATAAAAAGCATGGCCCAATTATTCACTGTTTACAAGAGGCTCACCTTAAATTCAAAGACAGAAGTAGGTTTAAAGTGAAAGGATGGGAAAAAAAATAGACCATGAAAATAGTAACCTAAAGACAGCTGGGGGGTAGCTATACTAACAACAAATAAATTAGACTTTAAATTAAAAACTGTTATGATGGACAGAGAAGGCTACTATTGGTAAAGGGATCAATTCAACAAGACTCAAATTATATTTATAGTTTATATATGCACTAATGGCAAAGGCCCAGAACATATGAAGCAAATATTGACAGATTTGAAGGGAGAATGAATAGTTCTACAAAATTCAGTGCACCACTTTCAGTAATGGATAGAACATCTAGAGAGAAGATCAATGAGTACACAGAAGACTTGGATGATACTGCAAACTAACTAGACATAACAGAAATATATAGAACACTTCACCCAATGGCAGAAAAATACATATTCTTCTCTAGGGCACATGGGCCATCAGAATGTTCCCAGAATGAACAGGTATGAAATCGTGGTTCAACATAAGAAAATCAATTAATTTAAAAGAATGAAGGGGGTAAAAACCACAAGCTCATCTCAACTGATGTAAAAAATAGCCTTTGATAAAATACAGCACCCTTTCTTAATACAAACACTTAGAAAATTAGGAATAGAAGGAAACATCCTCAACATGATAAAGGGCCTCTATGAAAAACTCATAGGCAATTTCATATTCAATGGTGAAAGATGGAAAGCTTCCTCTTGAAGATCAGGAAGAAGACAAGGATGCCCACTGTCACTGCTGCTGTTCAACACTGTGATGGAACTTCTAGCCAGAAAAACTAGACTAGAAAAAGAAATAAAAGGCATCCAAATTGGAAAGGAAGAAGTAAATCTTTCCTTATTTGCAGATGACATGATTCTACATACACAAAAATCCCCCCAAATCCCCCCAAATCTAGTAGCACCTAGAGCTAATGAATGAATTAAATAAATTGGCAGGGGTGCAAGATCAAGAATGTAACAATCAGTTGTGTCTATAGACATGAATAGCGAACAGTGTGGAGAGGAAATCAAGAAAAAAGGGCCATTTATAATAGCAATTAAAAGAACCAAATATCTAAGAATAAATTTAACCAAGGATGTAAAGGACTTGTATATAGAAAACTATAGAACATTGCTAAGATACATCAAATAAGACATAAATAAATAGGACAGTCTGTGTTCATGGATCAGAAAGCTAAATATTCTTAGGATATTAATTCTACCCATACCAATTGACAGATTCAATGCAATCTGAATCAAAATTCCAACAGTCTTCTTTGCAGAAATGGAAAAACCAATCATCAAATTTATATGACAGGGTAAAGGGTTCTGAATAGTCAAAACCATCCTGAAATAGAAGAATAAAGCTGGAGGACTCACACTTCCTGATTTTAAAGCTTATTACAAAGCTAAAGTGATCAAAACAGCATGGTCCTGGCACAGGGACAGACAAACAGATCAATGGAATTGGATGGAAAGGTCAGAAACCAACTTCACATTTATGGCCAACTCATTTTTGACAAGAGTACCCAGACCACTCAATAGGGAAAGAATTATCTTGATACCAAGTGGTGCTAGGAAAACTGGATATCCATATTCAAAAGAATGAAGGTGGACCCCTAGCTCACGCCAAAAATTTAACTCAAAATTGATCAGAGACCTAAATATAAGAATATAAAAACAAAATTTATAAAATTCCTACATTTTGAAAACATAGGAAAGCATCTTTAGGACCTTGTGTTAGGAAATGAATTCTTAGACATTTTACCAAAAGCACCAGTAACAAAATAAAAAATAGATAAATGGACTTCATTGATTTTTGACCCTTCATATTTTACTTATTGGGGCTTTGCCATCAGCGTATTGTATTTGTGTATCAAAGGACTTCATCATGAAAGTAAAAAAAGACAACATAGAAAATGGGAGAAAATATATAGAAACCACACATCAGATAAGGGATTAATATCCAGAGTATATAAAGAAATCTTACAACTCAACAAAAAGACAAACAATCCAATTAAATGATGGGCAAAACATCTGAATAGATATTTCTCCAAAGAAGATATATAAATTGGCAACAGGCACATGAAAAGATGTTCAGTATCATTAGCCATTAGGGAAATGCAAATCAAAACCACAATAAGATATCACTTCACGCCCACAAAAGAATGACCTCTACTTAAAAAATGGAAAATAACAAATGTTGAAGAGAATGTGGAAAATAGAAACAATCATTCACCATTGGTGGGAATGTAACGCAATGTAGTTTGGTGGTTCCTAAGACAGTTAAGTATAGAATTACTATATAACCCAGCAATCCCAATTCTAGGTACATATCTAGGATGAAAGTTGGAACTTGAACAGATATTTGCACCCTGTTGTTCACTGCAAAATTATTCACAATTTCCAAAAGATGAGAGCAGCCCAAGTATCTATCAATAGATGAATGGATACACAAAATATGGTATATACATACAAGGAATATTATTGAGCCATAAAAAGGAACAAAGTTCTGATACCTGTGACAACATGGACGAACCCTGAAGATATCATGTTGAGTAAAGTAAGCCAGTAACAAAAGGACAAATATTGTATGATCTCACTCATATGAAATGATTAGAATAAGCAAACCCATAGCATCAGAATATAGAATACAGGTTATCTGGGGCTGGTGTCGGGATAGGGAACGGGGTGTGAATGCTTAATTGGTACAGAGTTTTTCTTTGAGGTGATGTAGAAGTTTTGGTAACAGATGATGGTGATGGTAGCACCACTACCATCAAAACCACTGAATTGCATATTTGAATATGGTGAAATGGGGGCTGCATATCAAAACCACCGAACTGCATATTTGAATATGGTGAAAAGAGGAAATTTTAGGCTGTATGTATGTTACTAGAATAAAAATGAGAAAACCCCATACATACTGGACTGTACAACAAAAAAAATTAACCCTAATACAAACTATGGAATATAGTTAATAGTATGACTATATTAATATGTTTCATCAGTTGTAACAAAGATATCACACTAATGCAAAGTATTGATAATAGGTGAAGGAGTGTGTATATGGGAACTCTATTTTCTGCAAGATTTTTCTGTAAACCTGAAAGTTCTCTAATAAGAATAATTTTTAAAAGGAAAAAGAATTGGTAATTGAGCCAAACACTCTTTCTTAGGTCCCTTCTAGTTTCACCAATGTTGTTTTTTAACTATACCAACTGATATTAGGAGAGACACCAAGACCTAAAGAAGCTAAGACTTCTGTCTAATTTCTACAGTACACTAATAATTTAGAACTTAGTGAGGTAAACGTTTAAAATTGATGCATCATATACACACAGAAAAATGCACAAATATACTAGAGAGCTCAATGAATTTTTTACAAGATTAACATACCTCTATAACCACCACCTAAGTAAAGATGTAAAATATTACAGCACCCAGAAACATCCCCTATGGCCCTCTTTGTCATTCCGCCCAAAAGGTAACAATTATTCGGACGTCCATTGTCTTATATTAGTTTTCCATGTTTTTACACTTCATAAAAATTTAATCATACAATTTTTATTCCCTTATGTCTGACTTCTTTCTTTCAACATTTCATTTGTGGAATTTATTCGTGCTGTTGCCTGCAGCTACAGTTCTCTAATTTTTGCTGCTATATAGAACTTCACCATATGATGATATAATAATATTACTTATTTACCGATTCTATTGCTGATGGAAATTTGAACAGTTTCTATGTGTAGGCTATGATAATTTAGACTTTGCTTCTAAAATTAATGTCGATCCAATTTTTGCCACTTCTGGCTGTGTTTCAATGGACAAGTTACTTAATTTCTCTTTGTTCACGGTCCTCATCTGTAAAATGGGAATAATCACAATGCCCACCTCATAAAGTTGTTCCATGAATTAAAGAACAGATGTAAAATCCCTTTTTGGCTCTTTTCCTGTGGTAAAAGATGGCATAGTAAGTTAGTGGTGGTGGTATGAAGGTGGGGAATTGAACTAGAATTAGAATCCTTGCAATCTGGGTATTAATTTCTCTAGCTGAGGGACCTTGGGCATATTGAAACTCACTGGATCTCAGTTTCCTGACACAGAAAAAAGAGGGGCTTAGGACTGGACTGTATCAGTGGGCTCTAACTGCCTCTGGGCATCTGAGAGTTTCCTCTAAGTGCCTTAGGTGTTACTGAGCATGGGAAAGGAGGGACATTATAATTCAGAATTCTCCTACCCTCCCCCCTTACTCTTCTTTCATCGGATTTATAAATTGAGGCTTTACATCAGATTTCTTTTTTTCTTTTTTGCGGGGAAGTGGGGGGTGGGGATACGTTTGAGGCTTAAAAAATTAAAAAGCATCTTGAAAAACACCAGATGAGTTCCCTCTCAAGTCTTTTCCTGCTCTAAAACTTGAGGCTCTGCTAAATGCCTTCCATTGTTGGGGCCGGAGCTACCTCCACAGCCAGAAGCAGCCTGGACATTTTCAGCAACCCATTAAGTCGTCTGTCTTGGGACAGCAGGAAAAACAAACCCTACAAAGGGCTGTGGCCAAAATTGAAAGAGACTCATCCAACATGTCCAGAATACAAACCAAACATACCCGCTCAAAATGCATTATTAATGTAATATAGGAACTGTCATCCGAACCATAAAGATGCTTCTTTCCAAGCGGATGAGCAACCTATGCTTTGCTTTGATTATGGCTTATCATTTCCCAGCTTTAACAGAGGACAGCTCAAGAGCACAAAGCTGTCCTAAGTTGTCACTCTTACCAAAGCAGTTGGCCTTTGGTGGTAACTGTGAAAATATATATGCCTTTCATAAGCCCCACCATTAATAGACATGTCTAAATAGAAGATATTCACAGGGGATAACAGATCTAGCTGTTAGTGCAATTTGTGCTATATTAAGCCAGGTAGGAAGCAGGATGAAAAGGAGATTATTCTCTTGATAAGAAATTCACTCTTAGAGCACAGCCACATGAGGGGAAAGAAAGTCTCCATTCTTTCTATAAATGGAGATCACAAACAGATCATTTATAAAGTGAAATCAGATATGTCAAAAGGCACCTTGAAGATAATCTAGTCCGGTAGTTTACAAACTTTTTCAAAGCAGACTTTCTAGCAGAAGCTCAAAAATGTGACACAGTTAAAACAGTTTAGAGCATCTATCCTACTTGAAGGAGGGTTGAGGGGATCAGTCCTGCTTGTTTCATACAGCCTCCCCTTTCTCTACCCCAATATCTCACTTGGGGCAGGCCCTGAGGCACCTCCATGAATCCTTCAGAGCCCCCAGGAACAAAAGTTTGAAAGTTACTGATTAGTCTAACTCTCCCTGTTTACAGATGACAAAACTTGGCACAGAGAGGTCAAGTGATTTGCCCAGAACTCAGAGCCTAATGGAAGGTTGAGCCATGGTTAAAGCAGGGCCTCCTGAGGTCCAGCCCAGCGGTCCTGGTGTTATATAACACCAAGTAATTCTCAGAAGACATTTAAAACAATCTGCCGTTCACCTTTTAGGAGTCACATAGTCAGATACAAACTGTTTAAAGTCTTAACCAAATTTCATTCTTTGACTATCTAAAGAATACCTGGAAGGAAGGGAGGGAGGGAGTGAGGAGGGAAGGAAAGAGAGAATTAAATCTCAACTTCAAAAGCAAGGGCAGGGCGGGCCGCGGTGGCTCAGCGGGCAAAGTGCTTGCCTGCTATGCCGGAGGACCTCGGTTCGATTCCCGGCCCCAGCCCATGTAACGAAAATGGAGAAACAAAATACAATAAAACAAGAAAATGTTTAAAAGATGTTTCCCTTTCTTCCTCTCTTCCTTCCTTCTATCCTTCCTTCCTTCTCTCTCTGTCTTTCCTTTAAAAAAAAAAAAAAAAAAAAAAAAAAAGCAAGGGCAATTCCCCACGCTCCACTGAGCCACACCCCAAATTATAGTAAGTTATTTGAAAGTGGAGAAAAGAGGATATTAAAATGATTATTTGTCTACTCAACCAATGACTTCAATGAGTCTCAGAGGAACTAAATGGTCAAAGGCCCCATCCATCCATGTACTCATCCATCCTCCTGGTAGAGGTGCTTATAGCTGTCACTTGCTGCTGGGTTACAGAAGTGAATGACCCCAGACTTCAGCTTTGGGGAGAAAAGGCATGGTAGCTGATGATAGATCTAATGTTGGGAACAGAGTAGCAAAAGAGAAAGGATGAAAAAGAGAGGGAGAGAGAACTATTGGTCAAATTAAAATAAGCACAATGATAATGATAACTATGAATTATTAAGTATCTACTATATATCAGTATTTCACAAATGACATTTTGTTTAATACTCTTAAAGCCCCTAATAGGGTAGAAATTATTACCCTAGATGAGGAAATGGAAATCCAGATCAATTAACTGGCAAATTCAACACAGTCACTGGCTGAACTGGGATTTGGTGTGAGATCTTTGTCTCCAAACCCATACTTTTTCTGATATGCCATACTACTTCCCATGAACACAGATAAAAAAGGAATGAACAAACAAAAGTCTCCCAGCTAAAATGCTAGAAATAGAAAATAATTTATTTCAGGCATTATCTAATACAATCATATAGTGAAAGCAAGGTTAGAATAACAGAGGAAAAATGAGCCAAAGGAATGTGAGCTGAAAATAACCATAATAATGTCATAAGAACCTCAATATATATACTTAGACGTCATCTAGTAAACTTGACTGAGTGTGGGTGCAGGGTGAGAAGAAAGAATTCTAGGTGGGCATCATGTGCGTGGGGGGCCACGACTGGGAGAAATGCAACAAGACATGTGCCCGGGAACATGGAAAACCAGCCTGGCAGCCAGAAGGCTGAGAGAATGGTCTTTGGGAGCCTACTGCACAAAGGGATCAGACTAGTCACTTCATTTCCCTCCTCATCAGCAACTGTACCTACAAAAGGTGATCACAAATAGACTGAATCTTAAAATAAATTACAAAGAATTTATTGAGCTCTTCCTAGTTTACATTCCTGGGATTATGATTTCTGGTCAGTGCTTTGGTTTTCCAATGCAAAGTGTGAAAAAACAAACACAGCTTTATTTTTGTTTTAGGTTGAACACAATCTGTATTTATATTGTAGTCGGACTTTTCATAAACTCATGCTAAAGATGACTGACTTGGGTGTGGGTGAAGCACCCCAATTCATCCTGAATAACCTCTTTTTTAAAAAAATGCTCGGGTCCGAAGCAGCAATTTAGCATGTGTGGGAGAGGACTGCGTTTTGCAATGGCCTTTAATGCTTAAGATGTGGGCTTCAGACCCAGACGGCCTGGTGTTTGAATCCTCGTTGCCTCTAACCATGTACAAGGCTTTTGGGGAGTACTGAACTTTCTGAGTCTCGTATGCAGATGTTAATAAAGGTACTAATCTATTAGGGCTGCTTTTAGAACTACCTGAATTAATACATACAAATGGTCATTATTACAATAGAATCATACAAGATTTGGAAGCTGATAGTTGGGTCTCTGGAAGGAAACAAGCTCTCTGGGCTGCAAAACCAGGAAAAGGATGTCCACCAGCGATGAAAGGGAAACTTTAACGATATTGGTAGATCAAATAGCATCCCCTTCAGCCCTCACACCTTTTTCTCAGCCTGGGAGTAAGCCTTCACATTGATTTTCACTGAGGAAAACCATCCCAGCACTTTGCTTCTCACCAGGAAAACACATTTTTTTCTTTCTTCCTCTGTGTAATCAATTGCAAACAAAACCCAGATTCCAATCTATAACAATGGCCACATGGGGTAGGAAAGGAGTTCCTCTTGGAAAGCACTTAATTCTAGAACATTGGGCTTTTATAGTCATTTCCTTGCACTCTGACGATAGCATATCCCACTTTATTTGTTTGTTCACCTTTAACTGTTGCTCTGTGCTTGCTCAACAACAAGTGGAGGTCTCAGGTACTAACTAAGCAGAGCATCAGAGTTTTTACTAAGGCAGTCTAGGATCCATGACATACTTGACATAATATTTCAATGAATCAACTAAAGTTCATCGAAACCTGGCTTTTAAGGACCTCTGCTCTTTTTAACAGATATCTATAAACATAATTACAGTTCTCCCCAAAGGCTTATCTCATGAGCCATGGTGGGTGTTCTGTGAATGAGCCATCAGACACTCCTGCACTTGGAATAAAAGCAACTGATGTAGATCTTGAGAAAATAAAAGACACTTTCTCTATTTTGCAGAAGAGCTGTTCCATTTTCCCTGTTCCACTGTGCTTATCAAATATATATCCACAACTATAAGTTGGGACCAGATATTTTCATATATTTTTCTACACTACAAAAAATTTAAATATAGACATAGAGATGTACCCCTGCTGTTACTAACATTTTCAAGGAAGATGAAAAATGAGTTTGATGTGTTACATTCCAGTCGGTCTATTCTCTGGTTAATGTCCCTCATCCAAGCCTGTCCACACTGACACTTCCTAACCCACTGGTTTATTATTTAAATAGTATTATTAAGGCCAGTTAAAATGATAACAACTAACTTGAGAAATAAAACAGTATACCAAAAGAGAAATGTGCCACAATTTTGATTACAATGATTTCTTATTACCTTGGGAGTAATGCTTCTGAAAACTAAAAGCATTGTAATGGAATTTAGTAATAATGAAAATATATTTTGAAACAGAATAAAATTCTAGAAAACCTCTGTGATCAGAAAAAATCCTTAGATTTGTCATTTTCAAGCTTTGCTATGATAGGGGATACTTTCTCAGTTCTGCAGAAATCATTGTAGAGATTGGCTCTACTGCAAGATTTATACACTGCTGTATTTCTTTCAAAGATTTCAAACTAGCTGTTATTGTCTTGAAATGTACTGTATTTTGCATATGCATTCCCTTTATTTCATTTAATTGAATGCATCTGCAAATGCTTTTCCTAATTTGTAAGGTTATAAATGGTCATATTTCCTTGGTCCAGTACTTGAGCCGTTTGTGTCACCGAGGACTCTTAGTTATAAGTAAATGAATTCGGATTTGATCTGAGATTTATCTAAGACTATATACTGGCATACTAGCCAATATGTAGGAAAAGCAGGGGTGGAACTTCCTCAAGGAAAGCTAGATTTAAGCAATCTAGCTTTTCTTCATCTCAGTTTCTTGGTTTTATGGCCACAGGCAGTTGCGGATTTACTAGAGTTGTATGAGTAGAAACACCAGAAAGCGTTTTTGCCAGCTTCATGTAAGAAACAATTTGCAAAAGAAGTCTGACTGGCTCAGCTTGGGTCATCTGCTTAACCTCGGACCATTCACTTTGGTCAAAGAGTGACACACTACGCTTGGTGGCCCCTATCAGACTCAGTAGCTGGAGAAAAGAGAAGCATCTCCTGAAATGTAAGAGGAGCTGTTGAAGGCAGACAAAGTGATACCTGCCCACAATTCTTTAACTAGAAGGTAGAACACATTCCTTTCTGGACCATCCCTTCAATCTGCCCTCAAGTTCAAGGGGGTAATAACTGCTGTCGTGTTCTTTTGATAAAGGGGACCGAACTGCCCTGTGCCTATTTGTAAATGAAAAAAGTGTGGCATACAAATTTTAAACCGTTATCTCAAAACCACAGCTGACAACAGTGCAGCATGGCAAAGTAGCACCCTTCTGGAAAGCAAATCTCAACAGCAATAGCTTTCCACTAAATAAACAGGAACACTCACAGGAGACCCAGTCTACTAGGCTGTGGTCCCTGACAGAACTCACCAGTTGAATCATTATCCACATGCAGAAACCAAACAAAACCTTGTTCTACATGTTACACATTTGTCATCCAAATAATCAGTCACTTGTTGACAGACTGATTGATAAAAGTTCCAAAACGGATTAAGCTTCGTTTTTTTCCTTCTTATTATTATTTTTTCATTTTAATAAACTCTGCCATGCTGCAAGTCTCTCCTCACTACACTTGAGTGTCTTTACACCCATACCCTGGAAACTGCCTGTAGCTTCAGGGAGCACTGCTTTCTATCAACATTATCTCTTATCGTGAGACAATAATAAATACATTTCTGTGTAGGTTGAAGAATGTACATGAAGAATGTAAGTCCACATTACTTAAAGTGGAAACTATGCCATCAAAACAGAATGAGAGAGAAAGGGTCAGCTTCCACCTAGTATCCAGGGCCCCTGATGACTCCAGCTGAGTTCTGCTTTTCAGCGGTCAGCTCATGCGCTGGCTTTGGCTCACCATCTTTCCTCAAATAGGCGCCAACTGCTGATGGCCCAGATAGGAAATTATTAAATAAGCCACTTATCACAACAGGTGTGAACTTACCACATCCTTTTTGACTTTAGCTTATCTATGATCTGCCACCCTTCTAGGAACACAGATTTCTTTGAAATTTGAAAAAAAAAATATGCCATTTTACAAAGATCACAAAATGAAGAGTGGGATGGGAATTAAGATACAAAATACAATCTTTGCTATAAAGATCTGATTGACTGGGTCAATCAATGGCTGGTAAGTTTAAAATATGACCCAAGCTGCTGAATCTTTGCAATATTTACAACTGGGTCTTCTGATGTTCTTTGTGTTTCAGGTGGGCAAAGATTCTCTCCCTGCTTTAGACCCAAGTAACATGGTAGAAAGAAATTGGGTTTTTGAGTCAGAGGAAGCATCAGAATTCCAGCTCTGCTTCTTACTGACAGTGAGAACTTGAGCAATATCTTAGCCTCCATAAGCCACAACTTACTCATCTGTAAAATGGGGCTTGCTGGTGAATTATTTGGGGATTAATGAGACCAGGAAAACATAATATTTAGCAAAGTGCTCAGTAATTGCAGCTGCGATAGTTAAGCCCTAAATAAACCCCAGATGACTTGATCTTAAAATCAGAGTAATAGGGATTGTCTGCAAAAGAGAAAAAAACAGATGCACCTTTTCTAATGCTTGTGCCAGATGGAGTGTGGGAAAAAAACATTTTTTTTTTTTTTTTTTAGATAATAGCCTTGCTCGCAAGGAGCTTATTGTCCAGCTGGAAGAGTGAAAACGTAATACACAGGCATGAAATAGCAATAGAACGATGTTCAACAGCAAAATAAAATACAAAATTACAGATGCTGAGTGTGTATGTAAAAGCAGCTTAGTAGAGAGATGTGATTGAAAGGGGTCATCCCCCCTAAAAATCCAATTCTGAATGGCCCCGATCTTGTCAGTTTTGTCCACTGCTCTATTCCCAGCCTCTAAACAGTGCCTGGCTCACGGTGGGCAGTCAATAAATACCTATCTCATAAATAGATAAATGAATTGTTTGAATTACTAGTGCAACAAGCACTAGACTTGGAATATGAAGACCTGGATTTGAATCCCTGCTTAGTCACTGTTAACAATGGACAACTTCCTTAACTTCTCTGAACCTCAGTTACCTTATCTGTAAAATGACTATATAATCTCTGCCCACTGCGTGGGATTGTTGTGGAACTGATCCATAGCAGGCACTTAAGAAATAATAAAAATGTCGTTGGAAGGAGGATCTGGAATCTTATGATGCAAACAAATTTGGACAGATGGAAAAAAAGAAATTTTGAACCCCTTTAAGATGGGATCCAAAACCGGGAAGGGTGTCTGTAGAATAGCAGGAGGGAAGGCTGTTTTTCTTTCCTGCCATGGTAACCATCAGCACATGCTCTGTTGCTGTTAACAAGATCAATAAACTTGCCACATTCAGAAATCGACAATTAACCCCTTTTACAACACTTAAAGTCCCAGGCCTCTCTGTTTTATATGGCTGAGCAGTCTGTTGGGCACATGGTTTTTATTATTGCCCATCCCTCCTTTCTCCCCTCTCCCAAACCCTTCTACTAATAATTTAACACCTTATAGAACCTGTCCCTCTCAAGGAGTGGGGGCGCTCTGTGTCCCGCAGCTGTCATTTCGAGGGCCACCTCCAGGTCTCCCCCTCCATGTTGCTTGGGGAAACTATATCATCTTTAGTTCTGCTCACCTTTCTGAATGCTTTATGGTTTACAGCTGTGGTGAAAAGCATTTTGGGGTCGGCAGAGATTTATTCTCCTTTTTAATGTTTTTACTAGGCTGAATAAACACATTCTCGAGGAATGAAACCTCTGGCCATGTTGGGAATATGGAAACTGGGGCGCCTCTCCTTAAAGGCAGCTCTCTTATGACTGACACTTGCTTATAACAACGAGTGCCATTGTTGGCTCTGAATGGGGGCCCCCCAAGTGTGTCACAGAGCACCTACCCTCCCAGCCACTCTGTCACAACTCTACCTGAATCACCTTCCTCTTTGCGGGGTCCCATTAACACCTGTAGGAAAACTCTGAGTTTTAAGGGCTCAGGAGAGTCTGGAAGATTGAGAGTACAAAACTGATCCCATTTCTTTGGTGCTTTTACATCCAGCAAGTGCTCATTTAAATATATTTGGCAAACGAGTTGATAAAGCAAGACTTTCTCCCAAATTCGAACCAACCCTTAATTTTTATGAAGTATGTAAAACTTGAGCAAAATGATTTCTTAAAAAGGAAAAAAAAAAAATTTCCTTAAGCTTGCCCATTCCGTTGATTTTGTCTTGTGGAAGTTACTGGTATATTATGAGAGAGATTATTCGTATAGTGATCTGGAGCTGAGTAGAATAAGAAAGTTGTATAAATCTCTTATTATGACATTCCTGTGAATATTGTCAGCCTTGGAATAAAATAGATTTGGAAGCCAATGCTAGGACCTGCACGGTCCACTGCAGTGCAAAAGGTGACCTGTTGTGTTGACCTTCTCAAGGGGTCTCCAAGTTATACTTCAAAGTCAGAGGAATAAAGAACTTTGTCTTCTTGAAGGCCTTTGGAGGTTAATCAGTAGGCGTAAGTCATACTTATCATATCAATCAGCAGCTCTGGAGAAACTGAAACACCTGGCTCATTCCTTCCGAGTTTCAATGTTTTTCTCTTCCCATGAAGTGTGTAGAGGGCCTCCTGTGATCTGGCTTTCTTAGAGCCACATCTGGCTAATACTAACCACAGTGCCATAGATTCTGCCAGTCAGGAGATTTCAGGCACCACTCTCAGGTCTGCTCTGCTCTAACTCTACAATCACATTCTTAAGATACCACAGGTTTGCAGATATTATGTTATCAAAACAATTATTTCAATGGGAAAAAAATTCTAGAGGGTTATGGACTTTGAGACTTGTAGTAATAAAGTGATTTCTTCCTATAGGAATGTCAAATTCCCCCATCTCTGTACTTGCTATCAGCATTTTTGCTGATACCAGGCATCTTGCAGGCTAGAGAACTTAAGAGTAATCTTTGACTCTTCCATTTCCTTCTCCTCCAAAATGTCTAATTTGTAACTCTTTCCTTTTTAAAAAATGTTTCTATTGAGAAATATCCACACACATACAGTCCAAACATGTTATATAGTCAATGGCTCATGATACCATCACATAGTTGTGTATTCTTTACCATGATCAATTTTAGACCATTTGCATCACTCTAGAAAAAGAAATAAGAAAAAACTCATCATACATTCCATACTCCTTACGCTCCTTCTCATTGACCCACAGTATTTCAATCTACCCAATTTTTACCCTTTATTTGCCCCATTATTTATTTATTTTATCCTGATAATTATTGTTATTATTATTTTTTACTCATCTGTCCATATCCTGGATAAAAGGAGCATCAGACACAAGGTTTTCACAATCACACTGTAAAAGCTATATAGGTATAGGTAATTCTTGTAAAGTGTTTTTCTCTTTCATCATTCCTTTCTCTTCCCAATGCCACTATTTCATCCATACAGATTATTATCTCATTTGGATTACTGTCTCAAGATCATTCCCTTCCCTGCCTCCTCTTCCTCACCCATTCCCTAAATATTGGCATTTGTCAGAGTTCAGTCCTTGGCTCTCGTCTCATCTCACATTGCGGCTCCTCTTAGATCTTATCCATTTACCAACCTCTACTAAAACAAGTGACTCCAAAATTTTTACCTCCAACCCCAGTTTTGTCCAGAGCTCTAAATCAGTGTTTCTCAAACTTGAGTGTCATACATCTTGCTTTTAAAGGGAAAACAATTATGGTAAGCCCAATGTTGAATTATTTTTTATTAAAATTTTTACATATGTACAAACATAAAAAAGGATGTATAAACTATAGGTGATCGTTTGGTTTCCTTCCAGACTTTTTTCCACACATACTTCACATAGTTGAGATAAAACACATATACACACACACTCACACACACCTATGTTATGTATACTCAACTTTGTATCCTGCTTGCTTCTTATTCTTGACGTATAGTACAAGCATTTTCTTTGTCCATAAAACTTTTCATGAACATTATTTTTTTCATGGGCACATAGTATCCCAGGTTTTGTCATAATCCATCTACTTTATAATGTTTAATATTAAATAATGAAGCAATGAATATATTTTTACACAATAGAGTCCCAGAATTGGGAATTGGGAAGGTAGATGTTTTCATTTCAGAGACCCAGATTCTCAGAGTCTGAATGATTTCCCCGAGGCCACTCAGCCAATAAAATGTAAGGGATGAGAAGGAGAAGGGAAATCTCAGCCCCAGGTTATTTCTGTTGGGTCAGACTACACATGCTGGGTCATGAAGCTCAGAAAGGAATGCTATCCTTAGATTCTTCAGGAGGTGAAGGATCTAGGAGCTGCCAAGAGCTAATTTATGAGCTGATTCAATGAAAACTTCAGCCTGATTGGGACCCAAAAGTACAGATAAATGTGGCATGAGCTGTTTGGGGAGGGTGGGGGGGAGCACTCAGAGAGTCAGACGATTACGAGCAAATCTAGTCAGGCACTATTTTCCCAGCCTATTTGTTGCTGCAGAAATATTTCCATGAGTACAACTGTCATGGTCTTGTTCTAGCTTAGAAACATTGCAGGGATCCTCCATGGTCTAACTCAATCTTTTAATTACAGTGTGAGCAAAAGCGAAAGAACAGCACCATGCAACTGTATTTGTAAGCTGTCCTCCACTCGCACTCTCAGCCAAGAGCTGCTGCAGTTATGAAATGCCGGATGCTGTTACTCTGGAAGTCACGGTTTTCCTGCTTTCATCCAGCAAGGGATCTGTTTCTTGTTGGACTCCAATCAACAAGTGACTTTTCCGGCCAAAGGGTGGTTAAAATGTCTCTCTTAATGCTACAGCATGAAGAAAGTGATGGGTGGGGTTAGCCGTTCATAAAGGCAGAGCATTCAGTCACACAACATTTCTTAACCTAGAAAATTAATATAGGCATCTAGAGTTTTACAGACTGTGTTGGTGGCAGCTGATTTAGAAGGAAGGGTTTAAAAACAGATCAGGGTTTCTCAACTTCAGCACCACTGACATTTGGGTCAGACAATTCTGGGTTGTAGGGGCTGTCCTGTGCCTTGTAGGACATTTAGCAGCATCCCCTGCCCTCTAGCCACCAGATGCCACTAGCACCCCTCTAGTCATGACGGGTCAGGCACCTCCAGATATTGTCAAATATCCCCTGAGGATCAAAATCACATGCACCTGTTGAAAACAACTGACATAGACTAATTGGTTCCAAAAGAAACAAGCCAATCCCAAATACAAGGGCAAATGGGAAGAAAGGATGAGACACAGAACATGTTGGGAGATAGGACCCCAAATCAGGTAAGAACAGAGGCTCCTCTTTTAGTCATCCTAGCTGCAGGTCCTCTCTAGATCCACAGTGTGACGGAATGGGCATAAGCATAGAAGCCTTCTCCATAGTGGGCATGATGCCTACAAATCAGATGATATCAAGTCCTGAGGACTGGAGCATGGCTTCTGCCAATCTAATGGAAAAAAATTCTCTGCAACTGAAAAAAATTCCCAATTGTTTTCACAGTCAAGGAACTGCATAAATCCTATTGAGTATTATAATTAGAAAACATGACAACCTGCGAGAATATCAAGATTGACTTCCTTCTGTTATACACCCATTAAATCTTAGTGTTAAAAGGGATCTAAGACACCAGTTAATTAAGCTTGCCAAATTTCCTGTACACCATCCTTGGCAGGTGAATAAAACACTTCACAAGACAGATTATTCCATCCTTGGGCAGCTCTGCTTCCCTGTAAGTTTTGATATTGGCAGTGGAATCTACCTCCTAGTAAATACCGGGTTCTAGCCCCTAAAACAACATGGACTAAGTTCACTCCCTGTTTTAGATATCTGAAGGCCAAGCCTGAAGTCAGCTGTTAAGTCTATCCCTTCTCATCTCTTCTCCACTCCACTCAACCATTCCCAGTGCATTCAACTGTTTCTCACACACCATCACCTTTTTCTTTACTAGTCACTCTTTCCCAATCGCCTTCAAACACTCTTTCCTTCCTCAGGGTCAGAAAATGTCTAATTAGCATCTCACAATTGACTTCAAACCAACACTCCTTTCATCAAGGCCCCTGTCAATATAAAAGTCCTCTACCTCTCACTCCCCTCATATGACTTGTCCTTGACTTCACAGAGAGAATAGTGGCATCAGAAAGGTGCAATTCTCAAGGACACATCCTTTCCTACCCCTTCCTTCTGCTTGGGACCCTCTTTCCTACAACTGTTCTTACAAACTTACCTATGGTTTTAGATCACTTCTTGTCTTTCCTCTAATCTGAGGAGGGTGAGCACCTGTCTCCACAGTCATTCTCTCTGTCCTGTGTTTTCCATTTCTCCCTCTCTCCTCATCCCTTTCTCATAGCTTACATGTGTAGGCTCTTCATCTCAAAACCAACCAACCGGGCAGGCCACGGTGGCTCAGCAGGCAGAGATTTCCCCTGCGGTGCCGGAGACCTGGGTTGAATTCTCGGTGCCCGCCCATGCAAAAAAAAAAAAAAAAAAAAAAAAAAAAAAAATCAACCACCCAGCCAACTAACCAACCAACATGGCCATCCCTCCTTCTAACTAGAATACTAAAGTACTGAGTCTCCTTCCTCCACATTGTAGCCTCTTTAAAAGTCACTCATAATTGAATGCTTATTTTCCCCACTTCCATTTACTTTTCATTTCACTGCTATTACATTCCTTTGAGCCACGCATACCTGGGATCTGTAGGTCTCTGAACAGATTATATTGTTTCCTGTGCCTAGCTGGTCTCCCCCCTTGTTCAGTGTGCAAACTTGCATTCTTTCTTTAAGACCTCAGATGCCATCTCCTTAGCATGGTCTTCTCTAGAGAGGCAGAGAGATGATCAGACCAGTCAAATAGTCATGTAGTAATAGACATGAAGAGCTTAGCACAATAAGTGGCACAGAGTAAATGCTTGATAAATTATTAGCCGCTTAGATAGGCTCTGTGCTGGTTTGAAGCTGTTATGTGCCCCAGAAGAGGCCATGCTTTTTAAATCCACTCTTGTAGGTGCAGACCTATTGTCGGAGGGACCTTTTTTTTTTTCTTTCCCATAGGCAGGCACCGGGAATCGAACCCAAGTCTCCTGCATGGCAGGTGAGAACTCTGCCTGCTGAGCCACCATGGCCTGCCCAGGTGGGACCTTTTGATTTGGTTCTTTCAGTTGAGATGTGACCCACCCAGTTCAAGGTAGGTCTTAATCCTTTACTGGAGTCCTTTATGAAAATTAGAGTTCAGGGAGCTCAGGAAGAAACCACAGAGAGAAAGTTCACAGAGAGAGCAACGCCCAGAGAAGTAAGAAGGACAAACAGGAGCTGAGAGAAAGAGCTAGTGAAGCCAGAACCTGAAAGCAATGAAACCCAGAGAGAATAAGCACCAGCAGATTCTGGCCATGGGACTTCTCATGTGATAGAAGAACCCTGGATGCCAGTAGCCTTTCTTCAGAGATGGTACCTTCCTCCTGATGCCTTAATTTGTATATTTTCATGGACTTAGGACTGTAAATTTGTAAACTAATAAATCCCCACTGTAAAAGCCAACCCATTTCTGGTATATTGCATTCTGGCAGCTCTAGTAGACCCAAGCAGGTTCTCTTTCATTTTCTCTAGGTGTCCATTAGTCATCTCTAGGACATTACATTCTATTTGACTAAGTGAATGACAATGTTTCCACCAGTTCAGCAGATATTTAAGAACAGGGACATCATATTTTCATCCATACATTGATTACATATCAAGCATAGTTAGCATAGTTTGTCTGGCATCAATTAACAACTGCTGAACAAGCAAATGACTGCCTGATTATAGGACCATCATTACTTCTTGTCATTAACAAGGCTATCCTGGTTCTAAGCTGATGGCTCTTGCCTTTTCAGCAGTGATGTCACATTTCACACCTCCAATTCACTTCCATGAGACTCAGAATGGCTTGAAATGCCAAAGGGGCAGTTGATGTCCCTGAGAGTGGTTCCACGGTGCTAGATCCTGGGGCTGACTGAACTCTTGGCTTAGTATGGTGCTGTCTGCCCTTCCTGCGCCAGGGTTGCCCCCCAGCAGCCAGCCTCTCTGGGTTCAGCTGTGGGCCAGACGCTGAGGGTGGAACAAAAGCGGCATTGATGCCACCATGCACAAAGCAGGCCCTTGGGCAAGGATCAAGAGGCTGCCTGTCAGTTCCTCTCTTCCCAGACGCAGAACTCAACTTCACCTCTGCCTTCAGGGCCTGGGGTAATGTCAGCCACTGACGGACAGGGAGAAAGGGTATGTTATGCCAGGTGTGAAAACACACCCCAAAATGTTTGTTGCTTGGTATTTACAAAATGGAGATACATTCTAGCGGACATTTCATTCTGGTGAGAGAGCTGATCATTGTTTTGTTTCGGTATTCACAGCCAAGCAGAGCTGTGCTCCAACCTTCTGCCACAAGAATCCTTTTAAATTTTACATCACTTTGTCCCCAAGGGCCCTGCCTTAAATATTTTTAGGCTAATATAAAATTTGCATTTTTATGGGGAAAATATTTCTTCAGTGAATATTTACTTTATGCCAAATACTTTGCCTCCGTATTATGTGCTTTACATGTTGTGCTTTTTATTCCTTATATCCCTCTTATGAAGTGGGGATATTTCTATTTTAAAAGCAAGTTTCAGGAAAAAAAAAAGTTTCAGGAAGTTTAAGTAACTTGTTTAGGACCACGCATCTTCTAAATGACCTTATTTATAATTAATCAGCTCACCCAAAGGCAAACAGATTTTTAAATGATCTCAAAATTAACTGATAGCTAGTTAAGTAAAAAAAATAATGATTCCTTTTATTGTTATTATAATAATAAATATTTTGGTAAAACATACAAACAGGTGGCCAAAATTATTAAATAAAACAAAAATATTTATAAAACTGGCAATCAAAGCTTCTAATTAGCATGAGAATGCTAACGTTTTTCATTTAATTAATCAAACACACTGGTTGCTAGCTGTTCTGTGCTACTTTTTTTTTCTTTTTTCAATCTAAGGTACAGTTACCAGAAGGACTTTCAAAATATTGTAAATAGGGATCTTTATTACTCTCTGCAAGTGCCCTTGGGTCTGAGACATTCAGGATTGTACCACAGATCTCAGGTTATTATCTCAAAACCCATTCCTCAAAAGGCCTGAATGCTATTCTTGCTCATGGTGACCTTATCTAACTTGGGCAAATTTTCTGTCCTTCGGGAAGTTATGGTATCCTTCCTTTGATCTGAATACTTATCTGGAGAAAACATAAATTTTGGATTTCCTCAAGCTATTTGCATTATTCCTGAAAGTGCAGATCATTAGGGTTTTTAAAGGACTTGTAGGACCAGAACAAAAAAATGAAAACTCACATTTGCCTTTAGCTTCATGTGTTCTTTAGCCAGGGAATTTGGGGGTCAGGCTACTGGTGACTCAAGGTGGACGCAGCAGGGTCTCATTTCAAAGTTCTTGAGGACTCTTACTTTAAGACCCAAATAAGAGGCTGGCCTTTGATTTGCAAAGAAAGACAGTCCCAAATTGTTTTGCAGAGAAACAAGACTCAGAGAACCAGTAACATACCTTCCAGATAAAATAAGAGGATGGTCCTTGGGCTGTTAGTAAGAGCAGGGAGACTCAGCTGACACACAAACCCACAATAAAATCATCTGAAAGACGAGGCACAGAATTTCGAACCAGAGGGAATGCAATGACGGAGAAAAAAACGACAGTCATATCTTCCCTGTGGTTCATCAAAGCCAGCTTAATCCACAATTTGTCAAAGGTCTTTGCTAACTTGGGTGTCATTCATTTCCACTTCTTACTGTAAAGGAGTGGCTTAGAATCATAACCTGAGCTCAAAGAGGCAGTGTATTGAAACTTAATCCTTAGAAAGAGCCATATATAAAAAAAAAGGGTGAGGTGCAGCATCATTCATAAATGTTAAAACAAAACAAAATGGGCACAAGTTGAGAAATTACAGTGATTTCAATCAGGAGAAATATACATTGGAATCAAGAGATAGGAAGTACATGTTACTATATGGAAACTACCTAAGATAGAATGTTAAGTGAAAAAAAGGTGAAACAATTGTACATACATAGTGAAGCTGCATGGGGAAAATGACTGAGAGGTCATTTTAGGTCATAATTAGAGCTAACATTTACAGAGTGCTTATTATGTGCCAGGTGCTCTATAAAGCATGAATTATCTAATTCAATTCTGATTCCCTCCACCCACAAAACAAAAAACAAACTCTAAGAGGAAACTTCTATCGAAATTCCATCTGGACAGGTGAGGAAACTTAGCCCAAGATAGGTTAAAGTATTGCCCAGGATTACACTGTGGTTAGCTGGTACAGCTGGAAACAGACACAGTCTCTCTACATATATTATGAAGCAATGGGGGTAGTGGAATTATGTGTACACTTTTTCTTTTATTTTATTCCCCAAATGTTCTGTACTGTAATTATATTAAATTCAAAACATTCACAAGTGGGTATTAAGAAATTAGAACCCATAACCTCTAAGAATGTTCAGATAATATTCTCAGATCTCATTGGACAGTGAATTTGAGCTCTGATGACAAGCACAGGAATGGAACTGTGGGGAAAAAAACATGGAAACAATCCCACATGGGCTGTCTCATTTTGTCCTCACGGCCATCCTGAGTGTTTAGCTATGATTATCTCTGTCTTGCAGATTGAGAACCTAAGAAATTCACCCACTGTCATTGTCACACAGCTATTATGCAGCAGAAACAAGCTCAGCTGCCCCCAATTAAGGTCCCTCCTCGTCCCTTTGCCAGTCTCTCTTCAAAACAGGTGAAACATGGCACCCTAAAGTTCCCTAAACTGGTTGCAAGATCTGGTGTGGATTTTCCCCATAAGCCCATAATGGAGAACTATTCAGGTAAGTTCAGATGTCTCATCCTGAGATTCCAACTTCTCTGGCATCTGCCCTTTCTACATGTGTCAAAATCCACTTCCCATTTCTTGCCACAAGAAATCTTCATTTTTAACTGAGATAAACTTTTTCACTGCCCTTAGGATAGTTTACTTCTGTTTTCTTCCTGTTCCTTTGCCTGTGGTTCTCCCAGTGCCTACAGCAGAGAACCACATTTTCTTGGTCTTACCTTATTCTCTCCAGCCCTAGGACCCAGCTCAAGTTGAGCCTCTGCCCAGAAGGCCACTCACCCATATCAATTTCTCCCTCTCTTTACTTCCCACAGAACTTGTTTTCTATCTCATTTAATTAAATGCCATGTTGTTTTACTCTTTAGTTATTGCATCTAAGGCTTGCTTCTCTAAGGTTGTAGGCTCCTAAGAGCAAGACATTTTTACATCTTTCTTTTCTATTTCTTCAAAGTGCCTAGCATAGTACAAGTTCCTTTAATATTTGTAGTAATCAGGCTCTTACTTGCAAATGACAGAAATCCAACTCCTTCTAGCAGAAGTGAAGAACAACAACAAAAAAAAGGCAGAGGGAAGGGGTGTTTATACACTCATATAATTGACCATTCCAGTGGCTTCCGGCATGGCTGGATCCTCAAATACACCGTTTGGACAGGCCTGGCTTTGCGGCCACCTGATTTGGGTCCATGGTCACCTCCAACCAGACCAAGAGTGGATGTGAAGTGGTTTTCCCCACAAGCAAAGCATGCTGCTCCTGTCAAAAGGATGAATGGATACTTGGTAGGCTAAAACAACAGATGCCCCATACTTATTGAATCAAATTCTGCAGCACTGTAATAATAATAATAACTGTTCTTCATTGGTCAGGCACCAGACTATAACCCCATTAGGAGCTGCCAGGCAGCTACAGCGCTCTTATTAACCTGATCTCAACTGAAGTGAGCCAGGCCTGGGGGCAGAGCTACAAAGGAGAGCTTACAAATCTCTGACACAGCATTTTAATACCACAGGGGATTTTTTTCTTCTTTTCCCACAAACTGTGTTAACCCTTCAGGAACAGGAGGGAAACCGAGTGTAGAGCTCATTAGTAGCTTTCCTTCAGAGGTCTTCAAAGAGGCCCCATCATTTGCCAATGTGATTTTTCTTAATATTGTGCAGACAGCAGGCTGATCCACTTTCAAATGATCTCACAGCATCTAACTTTCTCTTAAGAAACACTACATAGAGTTGCAAAGTCTTGTGAGGTATACACTGAATGTCTCCAGGATTGCAGAGCCAAACATTCAAACCAAAGTGGGGGAGTTTCCAGTGGAAACTTTCAGGGGAAGAAAACAGAGAAAACAGAAAACGCAGAATGGCAAACTGGTAAGCTTCAGCAAGTCTAGTAGTTATGTCCAAAGTGAACATAAAAATGAAGAAATGCTTCACCCTACAGGCTGAGAATTTTCTTCCAAGGCTTGTGGAGGTTCTCCCTATGCCCTCGAAGCTTCAGGCTTCCCTTTGCTATCAGGGAGGAAAATGGGTAACTAAAGGGCAGATGGCAGATGGGTGGGGGACAGAGGGCACTCGGGATGTTCACACAAGAACAAGGGCCCCCACTGGCTGGTGGATATTTTCCTCAAGTATTTTCTTAGCCATTTTACTGGTCTAGCAGTCCCTTAACCCAGCTACCTTTATATACCTTGCAGAGGGCCTAATTGAACAGATTTACACAGAGGAGGGAAGCTGGGAAAAGGTGATAGAGGAAGCAGGTAGGTGCTGAGCCCAGAGATGGGGCTGGGAGAAGGTGGCAGAAGAGAACCCACAGGAGCAAATACCAAAGGTGTTAGAGGTAGAGCTGACACCAATCTCTCTTTAATTTAGCACTTCCTGCAATTTAGGTTAAGGAGGATTATCTTCTTTACTCATCAAAACTGCTCTGTGGGCACACGATTGTTATCTAAATGAGCATTTGGGAAAACCTCTGCTAAGGCTGGTGACAGCAGCGCTGGGATCCAAACCTTACCTGTTTCTTACCCCAAGGTGGACCCCGTTCAGGAAGCCCCTTCTTCAGACAGGTCATGGGCGTATTCAGGAGGGCTGTGTAAGAGTCACATATAGGCTGTCCCTCATGCTTTTGCAGTTCCTGTTCCCTGGCAAGCCTAAGGGAATTATTATTTTTACTAGGATGAAGTCATAGATTCAGCGTTAACATGGTTTCCGTCAACATCAGGCCTTTAGGCTTTTGTTTTGCTTCCCCCCACAAACATATTTATAGGGGCCCAGGCTAACAATATCCCACTTTCCATTTGCATTTGCAATCCCTGTGTCTCATCTGGTACACAATATGTGGGAAATAGGCTATAAAGGATCTGGCGGTATACCCAAGGCACTTTATTAATTCCACTTTCGAGTCCCTCGAGACAGTGAGAGCTGGTAGGGCCTATTCGGGTTCCCGCACCAGGGCCCTTCTTTCTGGAGTCTGGCCATATTCACCTCTTAATCCACGGCCCCCAAATGAGTCTCTATGGGCCATTTATACCCAGCAATTGTAAAAGAGAAGCCACAGAAGACAGGCCCTCTAATAACAGGAATATTAGCAAACTTGTACCAAGGGCTTGTTATGTGCCAGGCATGGTGCTAAATGAATCACTCGCATAATTCTCACAATCCTTAGAGAGATGCTATTAACCCCATTTTGCAGAAGAGAAAGCCTCACAGGTTAACCTGCAATCCCAGAAGTTTCTCTGCTTGAAGCTGAGGCAGCATTGGCACAATGGGTTCTTCACTCATTTGTTGTTTAGATATTTTTCGAGTGCCCTCTTTGTGCCAGTGGTAAAGGATACAAATATCAGTGATATTTGATCACTGATATTTCCTCCCACTCTGGTTGGAGGAACTCATGATCTAAGAAGACCGATAAACTAGAAATCATGCATAATTTGAAATAAGGAAGTACTAATATGGCAGGAGAGCAGAGGAAGGGAATCCCTGCAGACTGAGCTCCCGCAGCAAAGAGGGGAGAGAACAGCTCCTCATTAGCTCCCCCCTCCTCGCCTACAACACAGCCGATAGCTCATCCCACGGGCCCCACTTCTCCATCAGCTGCTGAGGACCGTGGCTATTGCAAGAGGCCAAACACCCTGGTTGAATAGAAAATGGTTGACCTTTCATCAGACATGTCCACATTCCTCTTTCTGCCGTTTCCACTCATCCCTGATGATGTGGGTGAGGAAATCCAGAAGATGGTGAAAAACATAATATGCTTCTTCCAAAAAACCACCAAGACTTACAGGTGCATTTATGGGGTGGTAGGGAGTGTGGGCAAACAGGCGGTGTGGGAAAAGGACGTGAGTTAAATACCAGCTCTGTTCTAGGCAATGCCAGGCACTTTATAAGCATTCTTTCATTTTATTTCATTTATCCTATTTACTTACACTTATTTAACTTAGTCCTTCACTCCTGCCTCCTGTCGAAGCCATATCAAATCTTCTTTACAACTCACCTACTCTTACTGTAGTTGAAGTCCCCAGATCACATCTGTTTCATCTAGAATAGTACCCCAGCCTCCTTTCAGCTTCTGCTCATACCCTCCCTATCCTCTACACAGCTGCTAGAGTGCTCTTCTGAAATCCTAAATTAGATCATGTTACGCTCTGCTGGTTTGAAATTGTTGTGCTGCCCAGAAAAGCCATGTCTTTCAATCTTCATTCAATATTGCTGGGTGGGATCTTTTTTATTGTTTCCATGGTGATGTGACCCATCCAATTGTGGGTGGTATCTTTTGATGAGGTGGTTTCTATGGAGATGTGCCTCCACCCATTCAAGGTGAGGTTACTTCCTGGAGTGCTTTAAGAGGGAACCATTTTGGAAAAAGCTTTAGAGCCATCAGGAGACTTGAGACGTTTGGAGATGAAGAAGGAAAACAGCTCAGGGGGAGCCTCATGAAACAAGAAGCCAGTAGACAAAGCAACCACACAAACACTAGCCAGGTGCCTTCCCAGCTGACAGAGGTGCTCCAGATTGGTATCAACCTTTCTTGAGTGAACCTCTCTTGGTGCCTTAATTTGGACATTTTCACAGCTTTAGAACTGTAAACTTAATAAATTCTCCTTTTTTGGGGGGTGGAGGGGGTGCATGGTCCAAGAATCGAACTCATGCAGGTCTCCCACATAAAAGACAAATTCCCTTTTTAAAAATGTTCCATTTCAGGCATCTTGCATGCCAGCAGCTTTAACAAACTAAAACATACCTCTTTAGCTAAAACCTCCAATGGCTCTATCACTCTTAGAACGAAATCCCAACACCAGCTCACACAACATTGCAAGATTTGTTTCCTGCTTATGCTCCAACCCCACATCATACCTTCTACTCCTCACTCACTCACTTAATTTCAGTCACATCAACCTCCTTTCTATTCCTTGATCATGCTCAACCATTGCTATTCCTTTGCCTGCAATAGTTTTTCTTCCCCCAGCTCTTCACCAGCCTGGCTCATTCTATCCCTCAGATGTCAGCTCCTGGCACGGAAACTGTGCTGACCAAACTGTTAAAGCAGCCACTTTCCTACCTTCAGGCTATTTCTGACACAGCCCCCATTTTCCTTCTATTTTTATTTATTTGTTTCCATGTTTACTGACCATTACTCCCACTAGAATCAAGTTCCATGAGGACAGTGAACTTGCCTGGTTGTATTCACTGCTATATCCCCAAAGCCATGGCCTGGCCCCAGGAGGTTGCTCAATTAATATTTATTTGAGTTAGGAAATGAATTCTTCTCAAGCTTCCTGATTGAATATCATTATTCACATTTTGTAGTTCAAGAAATTCAAAGCTCAAAAACGTGGCTAGGATTAGAACCCAGGTCGGTCCATGGCTCTGATGCCAGGGCTCTTGTTAATATGTCAGGAAGTCTCTCAAACAGAGAAGACAGCAATGGGTAGCATTATCCTAAATGAATGAAGCCAGGCTGAGAAGGCCACATGTTGCATCATTTCATTCGTATGAACTATCCAGGATAGGCAAATCCACAGAGACAGAAAGAAGGTTAGTGGTGGCTGGGGGCTGGGGGCAGGGAAAGGGGGAGAATGGGAAGCCACTGCTTACGGGTATGGTTTGGAGGGATGAAAATGTTTCAGAACTGGAGAGTGGTCGTGGTTGAGCAACATTGTGTAAGTACTAAATGTCACTGACTGTACAATTTAAAATGGCAAATTTTATGTTAATTGTATTTTACAATAGTAATAATAATAATAATAATAATAAAAGGGAAATTCCCCAGGAAAGCCAGGTACCCACAGCCATTTGGAGGCTGAGCCAGAACAGACTCAAAGCCATGTCCTCCCTGACCCCTAGACTGCAGCTGTTTGAGCTGCGCTGCCTCCTTCCATTGCAATGAACTTCTGCAGAATCTGCCTGCTAGAGTGGTGCGCCGTTTTAAAATTAACCCTAATCTAAAAGAATAACATTTTACTTTGCAACTTTGTGGTTGTTTCTTTTTTCAATTTACCCTTTCTCTTTAATCAGAAGGATCACCCAAACAATCATATATACATATATATTTTTAATCCAAGAGGAAATGCAGCCTGCTGAATGCTGCTTTGAAATCCTGTCTGTGCGCCACTCCTGTTTTTTTTTTTTTTAATTTCTATTTTTAGCATTAAACAGAAAACTCATTCAATCAAGTATTATTCTG
The DNA here is from genome assembly GCF_023851605.1 of Tamandua tetradactyla. Classification (NCBI taxonomy): domain Eukaryota; kingdom Metazoa; phylum Chordata; class Mammalia; order Pilosa; family Myrmecophagidae; genus Tamandua; species Tamandua tetradactyla. Next base: position 62,029,716 of record NC_135337.1, read on the forward strand.
GAGAAGTTGCGAGCTCTGTAGTGTTTTAGCTAAGGAAGGTCCCTCTGAAACAGAACTGAGCCAGGGATGTGGTGGGTATTGGGCTGGAGTTCCTGCTGGAATTTGCCTTACACCGTCTTGGCCCCAAAGCCAGGACCTCATCCATGTCCCACATTTAGTGCAATGCTTTGTCCCCAATATTTTGCCCCCAAAGCATCAAATGTCCCTAGCTCTGATCACCAGAGTGCCTTTTCAGTGTCAGAAGTCTGAACTCCTTGCTTTTATCCTGAATTTGATGAAACAGACTGAACATTCAGCTCAGCACCAGGAGTAGAAGAGCTTTCAGGACGTTCGGAATGACGACCCAGCGGAGAGGATCCTTCCCTTTTTTTGATCACCAACCTAGAGTGAGCGCACAGAGAGGCAATGCCAGCTCTGCAGTAAATGAATGAGCAAACACCAAATAATTCATTCAGTTGGTGCCCATTATCTCATTTTAACAGAACAAATGGCCACTTGACTCCAACTATGTGGCAGGCACTCGAATACACTGTAGACAAGGTGGCCAGGAGTGCCGCTGCTGTTGAGCTTACAGCCTCTCCAGACTCTAGAGGTGCCCTGCTCATCATCATAGCCATATGTGGCCATCAAACACTTGCAATGTGGCTGGTGTGACTGAGAAATTAATCGTTTTTAAAAATCTAACGTTAATTAACTTTATTAAAGACTGAAGCAGTGTAAAATATTTTTTATGTTTTTTAACGTGAAGAAAAGGAAAAGGTTATTTGTGATCTAACTATACAGGTACGAAGAAACAGTAAAAGAAACTGTTATTTTAGTTATGAATATTCTGTTATAACAACTTTGTTTTGGTAGGACATTTCATTGCCCAAGATTTTATTGTTGTAGGGCAGTGTGTGTGTATGGTAAGTATATTTTTTCTAATACTACACATTAACATATCCCCTATCTGGTCAGGGTAAACAGACTGATGGCAACCAAACCATTTTTCTTTGAACCCACTGATGTAACATTGGGAGGTATTTATTTGAATACTTTATGCAGACAGCACAAGTCAATCTGAGACCTATGTAAATCATAATTAGTAATTAAATTGAAATATTATATTTTCATTATAATATAATTAAATCCTTTTTCTTGTTTAAAAATATAAGAGCTGACTTTTAAATTTTAAATAAAGGCATACTATTGATGCAAGTTTAAGTGGAGACACAGAAGCTAGTACTGTGCTCAGAATAGTGAACAAGAGATTGGAAGAAGGTTTGTTCCAAATTTTATGATGAATGTCAATAAAACAGAGTCAAATAAAAGAAATATTTGTTGTGTAAAATATTTTTAAGATGATGAAGTGGACAATATTAAGAGATTTTCAGCAAACACATAGAGATTTTAATAAAAAGTTCTCTCTCAATGGAAAGATTCAATGAAGCTAGTGCCTGAAATCAGAATTAACAGTTCTACAAAAAAATTTTTACACTGTTTTCATAGGATCTGCGCTTATAACTTTGGCCTGTTATATAACTATTTTTGGATGGAGAAATAGTAAAATAAACTGTTATTTTAGTTATGAATATTCTGTTATAAAATTATGAGGGAAGACAAAAAAGATATTTTACAAAAAATGATACTAATAAATTATGCCACCAAACAACTGCCAGTAGAAAACAAAACATTTCTAATAAAATTAAAGATCAATTGATTCAAAATTTTAAAAATTTGCATGCACTTTTTCTTTGGCTTCAGATGAGTCCTGAGACTCATCTAAAATCTGGTCAAGTGATATTTTGCTCATGTTTTATGTTTAAAGGACTTCTAAATTCACAAAGAAATGTCAGTCTGCAGTCTATAAAATCAATCTCCTGTATCAGATATTTCTGAATCGTTTACATCATTTCAGGCAGGTATGAAAACATTACTTTCTACCATGATGGATGGTAATCATCTATATTAGATCAAAATTCCAGAATTACTGAAAGTTTAAAACAAAAACAAAAAGTTTCCTTATCTCTTTGTTTCACTATATGATATAGATTGAAAATATCCATACTCCATTTTCTGAAGCAAACTATGAAACGTGTCATGGAAGCAGTTGTTAAAATCATCTAGTATATACGTGGAAATGGAATTGTGGCCAGCTCATAAAAATGCTGAATGAAATCAAAGGCAATGAATTTACTGAAGTTGTGTGCTTTGCCAGTGCTGGTCAGTTGGGTTGTGGAAGTTTTACAAAGATTTGCTGTACTGTTAATTCCAATTCAAGATTTTCTTGAAGCAGAAGGAATATTTACCAAATATTCAATAACCGAAGACAAAAAAATGGCAATATGATTTACTTTTTCTCACAGATCTCTCACTGCATAGTTGAAGCTCCAAGCTAAATTTGAAACTTGAAGAAAAGGAAAAGGTTATTTGTGATCTAACTACACAGGTATGAGAATTTATATTGAAATCGAGACTTTTCATAACACAAATCAGCCATCATGATTTTTTATATGTTAAACAAGAAGCAATATACAGAGGATTTTAATTGTAATTGACATTGTTTCATAAACTGACTACAAAAACTACAGGAAAAATGTGAGGAATGCTCCGTTGAGACTGATAAATTTAGTATTGTTTTTCAATTTAGGCAATACACCTTTGAGTCAATATTAATAATACTGAGTTGAGTGAAAAATACAAAAGTCAGTGAATTTAGTTAACTTGGATAGACATAGTTTTGAAACGGATATGCTTGTGGTTCAAAGTCAATAAGGAAAAAATGTTTTTTTGGTATTTGCCCTGTTACTAGAAAACTTGAGTATGTCTGGAACAACTCGGGAATGTGAATCTATCTTTTTAACTGTTAATTTATAAAATATAAATATAGATCGAGTGTTTCTGATGAAAATCTAGCATCAAAGTAAAATACGCTATAAAGGTAAAATCCATACTAGATTTGAAGATTTTAAAAAGTGGAATATAAGATATTTCATTAATAATTTTTACATTGATTTCATGTTGAGATGGCAGTATTTTGGATATATTGGGTTAAATAAAATATATTATTAAAATTAATTTCACTTGTCTCTTTTCATGGTTTTTTAATGTGGCTAGCAAGTTTGAAATTACATATATGGCTTGCATTATGTTTCTAATGGACAGTGTTGCTGCTCTACAGGCAGATAAATATCACAGCACTCATCATGCTATTTTCTAATGGCCTCGAGAGAACGTTCAGGGTTTAATGTGAGCACATAGGAAGGCTACCCAGTCTGGTAATGGAATAATCTGGGGGAGGCTAGGAGGTCAGAAGTCTGTCACAAAGACACCAGACCATCTGCTGGGGTAAAAGATGATTGTAATGACTGACATGTGGCAGCTTTTCCATTGTCTATATAACATTTCCAATCCAACGGATGCATTTGCATTTGGGGTACTTCCCCACTGTTCAAGTTAAAGGAGGATCCTGACTTAACATACCAACAAGATCAAAAGGGTTGAATGACATGTGTTAAACTTAGCTGGTTTGAATTGACCCCATACTTATCTCTAGGGCTATTGACCATTGGCTTGACCCAAGACCATGGAATGCATATGCTAAAGAGAACTATGGGTCCATAGAGTTTGGGGGCAGGATGTATCAGCCTGTCAGTGCTGTTTATTAATAATAATTGGATTTATGATTTGCACCTGGTTTCAGTGAAGTCTTGGGGTTTTGAAGTTTAGGGCGTGTCACATAGTTGGAATGTGCCTATGTGACCAACTTATAAGAGACCCTTTTCTTTGTACTTCGTGGACTCAGATGCTTCACATGCATTCCAGTGGAGATTCAAAACCTACAGACAAAAGTGTTTTGTGAACCCAGTGGTAGGAGGAAAATAAGTTTGCACCTAAAATCTATAGACCCCATTCAGGGCATATCCACACCCCCGCTATTGCTTTAAAGTAGCTGTTTTGTGAGTATAAACTGTTATGAGTTCTTTCAGCAATCAAGCACTCCAGATGGCTAATGTATAATTTACATAAGAATTCATTAAATGATGTTTCCCCACAATACAGGGAAGAGTATTAGCAGAATGGCTAAAACCTGAGCCTTGGAGTCATCTGCCTGGGCTCAAATCAAAGCTTCATCCTTTGTTGAGTCTCCTTGAATGAGCTACTTAATCTGTAAAATGGGAAACCAACGGTGCCAACCTGAAAGGCTGTTGTAGCACTTGGCATTTATTACTATTAATAAATTCTGTCCTTAGCATCTGTGCTGGTTTGAGACTGTTATGTACCCCAGAAAAGCCAAGTTCTTCATCCTAATCCAAAATTATGGAGGCAGACCTATTGTTTAGGGTGGGACCTTTTGATCAGGTTGCTTCCATGGAGATGTGACGCACCCAGTTGTGGGTGGCACTTTTGATTAGGTGGTTTCCATGGAGATGCATCTCCACCCATTCTAGGTGGGTCTTAATCCACTCACTGGAGTTCTCCAAGAGGGAAGGAACCAATTTGGAAAAAGCTCAGAGTCAACACAGACACAGATGTTTGGAGATGCAGAAAGAAAATACCCGTGGGGAAGATGTTTGAAAGAAGAAGCCAAAGACCCAGCAGATGCCAGCCACATGGTTTCCTATCTGATAGAAATGTTCCAGATGCCACTGGCCTTTCTTGAGTCAAGGTTTCTTTCTATGGATGCCTTAGTTTGGACATTTTTATGGCCTTAGAACTGTAAATGTGTAACTTAATAAATCCCATTTTAAAAAGCCAACTCAGTTCTGGTATAGTGCCTTCTGACAGCATAGGCAAGCTAAAACAGCATCCCAGGTAGCACATTTCTAGATGTTTTCTGTCTCTGTTTTTTGCTTCAGGAGTTAATATTTAGTTTCAGACTCAGAGCACTCCTCAATACAATTAAAAAGTACTTGTTATAATAAGAAAGGGCACACATACGGTCATTTAAGAATTTTTCCATTTATAAATTTTTCATTCTGCTTGAGAGGAAACTAAAATACCAGGCTATCATGTCAAAGCTATCAAATGGCTATAAGGGCAATTTAGAAAAAATCTTCTGAAAATTATAAACAGCAGTATACATGTAAGAGGTATTCTTATTCTTGTCCCTCTTTACAGTCTCTCTCTTGGTGATTTCACCCTTCACAGCTTTCCCCATGGACTTAACCAAAATGACCATCATGTCTGCCCCCTCACTCTTGGCCCTGTGGCAGATCCCAGCCTGGGCAGGGATGGTAACTTTCAATGCATTATCTTTTCCTCCTCGCTGTTTCCTCCCAGCCCACCTCAACCTCTAGCTTTCTTGTGACATGGAGTTCAATCTGGGGTCTCTGCTGGTGCCAGGCCTGTGGGACGTCCAATCCATTCCTTGCCCTTCCTCTACTCCATTCTAAAGAGGAGGCAGCCTCTTTAGCTGCAGTTCCCAGGCTCCCTGGGTAAGGCAGCTTCCTGTAGGGTTCAACCAGTAGGAGGCACTGGCTGGAGTTGGGAGGTGGGGAAGAAGGGAGAAGCCAAGTTACTTCTCCCTCTTCTTTCTACCTTGGTTGAGACCCCAGCAATGGGAGCACATCCTCCTGGCTTCAGGTCCCTCAGAACAGGCTTGCCATCATTCCAGCTTCCTCAGATGACTCCACCCCTGGGCTCCAGTAAAACCACCTCTTCACTTTGTCTCTCCAGCCTAGGTATGGCTGTGGCTTCTGTCTGTTGCTGATCTTTGAGTTGCATGCCCATCCCTTGTTTGGCTTCCCAGAATTCCATCACCCAGGGAACCAACTCTACATTAAATTCTCTGTGTTAAATACTCAGAGTTGGTTCTGCTTTCCTGACTGAACCTTGATGATACAGTAGGTATATTATTCTCCAGGCACAGAGTTTCTGCTGCTTCAAGTTCTGTGGTACTTACAACATGGTATAGGAGCAGAGAGGTAGAACTGGGCAGCCTAATGCAAGGTCCCTTTGGGATAAAGGAGGATAAGGAGAGGATATGCAGAACTCAGAGCCTAGGCCCTAGGCCCATGCTTCTCAGATCTGGTTGCGTGCATATGGAAATCACTTGGGGTGCTTTGATAAATATCACATCTGGGCATCACTCCAAGAGATTCCGATTTAATTTGTGTGGAGTGGAGCCTGGTTATGGGCAATTTTTAAAGCTCCCCTGGTGATTTTAATGCATAATCTGAGTTAAGATGCCATGCCCTAGCTAATGGGACATGGGCTTGCTGCTGGAGTGTGCATGTGTGTGTGTGTTTGTATGAGAGAGAGAGAGAGAGAGTGAGAAACAGAAAGACAGACAAAGAGAGAGAGTGAGAAGCAATGAGATGAAATTGTCAAGTGACCAGAGAATTTACAAAGTGAGTCAAAAATTGAAACTTGGACAGACAAAGTCAAATGCTAATTATGTATTTTATGCAAAGAACTGATCATTATGCCTAGCTACCCTTTATATTTAATTTTTTTTTTTTTTAACATGGGCAGGCACCAGGAATCGAACCCGGGTCCTCGGCCATGGCAGGCAAGCATTCTTAACTGCTGAGCCACCGTGGCCCCCTAGTTACCCTTTAGCACAATCAGATTATTCAGAACATTTCATTCACCGTTGTTGTGAGGTCTGGTTGTTTTCCGTAGAAATTTCTATGAGCGTACAAGATGCGATGAATAATGAACCTGCATTCACAAGTCACACACACAAAGCAGGGTCCACATTTTCTCACTGGTCTTCAGGACCACCACTCGGCCACAAAGTCAACAATGTGAAGCCGGGAGCTGCCCCCACCACCACGTCACACTGCCTCCTGCTGTGATCCTCTTGTCAACTTCAGACCCACCCAGCCCACAGTGCAGCCCCTAGCTAAAACTCTGGAAAGAAATGAATTATATTTAACCCAAGGCAAGCTGAGACTGCTACTAACCAACAAAACGAATTTATTCATAAGCAATTTCCCCTTTACCCAGGCAAGCACAAATACCATCTGGTCACTTCTGAATTTGAGGGGGAGTTCCTGGGTTGGAGTTTTCGGTAAAATCTTTCTGAATGATTGACTCTAACTAGAAAAGATGTTTGGAACTGGCGGGATGGCAGCATACGACAAAAAGGACTATTAGCAAACCAGGGCAGAGAAAGAGTGCCCAAGAGTAAATGGCATGAAATTCAGAACTTGAATGAAAGGAAACAGCAAATTGATTTTCAAGGAATCATAACATTTAGAGTTAGAAGAAATCTTAGAAGACACTGAGCCTAAGTTTCTCGGACTGAAAAAAATAATAATCTGGGGCCCAGAAAGGGTAAATAATTTGGCCAGGGTCACCAGCTGGTGAATGACACAGTAAAGACCTTTTCTTTACGCGCTTGCATCTCAAAGCATGTGTTCCAGCAGCATCAGCACCCCCTGGGAGCCTATTAGAAATGCAGGCTCAGGCCCCACCCCAGACTTACTCTTACAGACCCTGCATTTTAACTACATGCCCAGGTATTTACATGCACATTACAATTTGAGAAACAGTGTTCTAAATCACAATTGGCTTCCTCTGAGGCTTTCTGCTCACCCACAGATAAGGTTGGGGTAGAAGAAATTTTTTTATTCATTACTTGAAAAGTACTGGCTCTGGAACCTAAGGTAGAAACTGATATTAAAAATCATAAATGTAAGAAAAGAAAGTGTAAATGATATAAAATTAGTACATTTAGACTACTTTTACTGCCTGGCATTCACTTGCATGACTTAAGAAGAGCTTCTAAGAATCAGAGGCATGGAATTTGGGAGTGCTTGCTAAAAATGTGTTCAGCAAATAAATAAGGCCTTGTAATATGTGGAGAAAAGATTCCAGGACAGAGACATTTGTTGAGTATCTGCTACATGCTAAGTGCTGTGCTAGGTGGGGAGACACATTAGGTGAGTAACCCATGGACCAAGAAGGCCATGGTTTGGGGGGACAAGGTTTAAAAATATATATATATATATTCCTATAAGGCAAGAGCTGTCTCTTCCCTTTTCTCTCTTTAAATGTGCCCCCCTCCCCAAAAATACACCACGCCAGTATTCATAAATATCATTTTAATTGGAAGCTTTCCACACCCTATCCATAAAGTGGGGGTTGTTGAGTGATGGGGGTGGACTGGACATAAGAGCTTGGCTTCTCACCTCCTGCACTTCTGGATCTACACCCCGCTGGGATTGAGAAATCCTTCTTATCTAATCTCTCCACATTCTCTCCATCTGTCTCTTTTTGCAAAGCTGGAGTCTAAGGCAATTTGATGAAGAGATGGAGGTTAGCCGCTTCCCTAGAGCAGTGGCCCTTTCTGTCCCAGCCCAACTACTGAGTGACTTCCTGGTCTCTCTACATGACACCCGGGCCTCTGCCCCTGAACTGCCCGAAGAGCTGTTGAAAGTCATCCTTGAGTTTATCTTGAGATGGAAATTACATTATCACTTACTGGACTCGGCTAGTGCCCAGCTACACTTCTTCACTTTGGCTGAGACTTGGAAACAGATAAGAGAGAGAAAGAATTTGCCAAAAGCTGGTCACTTTGGCTTTCTGCAGAATGGGACTATAGCCAAAGGCCAATGTGAGAAAAGGAAGTAAAGGCTTCAAGGTCTCTGGGGTTCACAGCAGGAAATATTGTCCAACAGAACTCCAGCTGGAAAGAAGGCCTCGAGTCTTGGCTCAGAAAAGCAATGATGATGATGATGACGATATTAATAATAGTAATAATGAGGAGGAGGAAGAGGGTGATGATGGTCAACATTAAATTTCTAGAATGAGCTAGCTACTTTATATGCCTCATCTGACCTCATTTCATCTTCATAACGATGCTCTGAGATACTCTTTAGAGATCGATCCTGCAGGAGAACTCAGAGGAGGAAAAGGAAAGAAAAATGAAATCTAGATTCATCGAACTACCTGCCAGGCCCCATGCTAGGTTTTGTCATGTGTCCTAAAAGAGGTAAGATAGTGGAATCAGTCAACAGATATATCACATTCATTGGAAGAATATTGTGTTCTACTAGGTGTTAAGTACTTTACATTACTCATCTCATTTCTGCTAAAAACAATCAGATGAGATAAGCACTGCTTATCTCCATCTCACAAAAGGGGACACTAAGGTGTTGTTTTTCTTTTCTATTCCAGGGAATGTTTACTGAATGCCAGCTGTGTCGTAGGACTGGGGATAAAGTAGTGCATGAGGCAGACAAGGTCCCTGATCTCAAGAACCTTATCTTGTAGCAAGAGGAGAAAGACAAATAAACAATTGAACAACAAAAAAAAGAAAATGTCAGGAAGTGATAAATACTTTGATATAAACAACACAGGGTCATATCACAGAGAATGACTAGAGGGCTACTTTAGATGCAGGGCTCAGAGGAGGAGGACTTTCTGAAGAGGTGATATTTTAGGTGAGAACTGAATGAAGAGACAGAGCAAGCCAGGCAGAGCTCTGGGGACAAAGTTCCTCAGACAGAGAGAGGTGCAGAGGTCCCAAAGCCTAAGGCACAGTCTCAGTGTTTAAGGAACACATCCCTGTGGCTGGAGATGAGTGACTGAGTGGGACTGGAGCAAAGGGAATGAAGATAGGTCAGCAAGCGCGCTTACCCACTAGGGCAAGAAGGGAGTTGGGAATCCATTTTTTTTTTTGCATGAGCAGACACCAGGAATCGAGCCTGGGTTTATGGCATGGCAGGTGAGATCTCTGCCTGTTGAGCCACCGTGGCCCGCCCTGGGAATTCATTTTAAATGGGATGAAAAGTTTTTGGTGTTATGTGTGTGTGTGTGTGATTAACTTGATTATTTTTTGATGCAATTTTGTTGACATATATACACACACCATATAATTTATCCAAAGTATACAATCAATGGCTCACATACCACCTATAGTTGTGCATTCCTCACCACAATTAATTTTAGAACATTTTTGTTACTCCATAAGTAAAAACAAAACAAAACAAAAAAACACCCAAAACATCCCATACCCCTTAACCACCACCACCCCCCTCCCCTTTATTTACTTTTTGTCTTTATTACTCATCTGTCCATACACCGGATAAAAGGTGTGTCCATCACAAGGTTTTCACAATTGCATGGTCACACCACAAAAGCTATATAGTTATACAGTCATCTTCAAGAATCCAGACTACTGGATTACAGTTCAACAATTTCAGGCCTTTCCTTCTAGCAATTGTAATACACTAGAAACTAAAATGGACTATCTATATAATGCATAAAAATAACCTCCAGAAATCTCTTAGCCACTGAAACTTTTTTGTTTCATTTTTATTTCCCACTTTTGATCAAGAAGGCTTTCTCAATCCTACAATGCCAGGGTTAGGCTCATCCCTGGGAGTCATGTCCCACATTGTCAGGGAGGCTTATAGCCCTGGGAGTCATGTTCCACATACGGCAAGAGGGTACTGAGTTTCTTTGCAGAGTTGTCTTAGAGAGGCCACATCTGAGCAACAAAAGGAGGTTCTCTGGGAGCGCCTCTTAGGCATCTGGTTCAGCTTCTCCCTTATAGGAATAAGTTTCACAGGGGTGAGCCCTAAGATGGGGCTTGGCTTATTTAGTAGGGAGTTCCTATTGCTTGAGAGAATATCGGGAATTCTCCAGGTAGGAAGTTCAATATTTCCACATTTTCCCCCAGTCCTCAATTGGGGTGGGAGGGAAAGGGGGGAGGTAAGGTGAGGAGGTTAACAAGCCAGAGGATATTTTCAAAAGGTCACTCTGTTTCCTGTGATGAAAAATAGCCTATACGGGTGTATTAGTCAGGTGTCCCTAGGGACCCAGAACCAGCAGGATATTATCTATTATATATATATATATATATATCCCATAATAATGATGAGATTTTTAATACTAAGAAATCAGCTCACATGGCTGTGAAGATGGCCACATCCAAATTCCACAGGGCAAGCTGCAAGCTGGGAACTTTGAAGAAGGTTTTCAACGAATTCCCCAGGAGAAGCTCCCTGGCTGGGCAAGGCAGAGTGGATTTGGAGGTCCTCAAAAGTTCCATTTCCAGAGAAGTGGCATAATTTGGCCTGTCCAGCCACTCTCATTCACAGAACTTGTCTTTTTCTGAAGACTCAGAACTCCACAGTGGGAAAAGCCTTATCCACAGGGCATTTGTTGAAAAAAGTCACAGTAGACTGAAGTAGAGAGATTGGTTGGAGCAAATAAAAGCCTGGATAAAAAGCTTAAAAGGAAAGATCTAGAGAATGAGATGTCCATGGGGCTATGAAAGCTCCAACATATTCCTGGGAATCTAGATAGACCATCCTTATTTGCCCAAGTAAAAAAAAGCCCTGATCTCTCATCTCTGACTAATCTTGACACCCTGCCCAGGCGGAAAGTGAAAGCAAAGGGAGAACTGTCAACTGTTAGACCAATGAAGGTGTGTCTACACACAGCCTCTCAGCAAAGAGTGGGAGACTTATTAGTCTAAAGCCATTTCTGTCTAATTATCAGCTGACCACTAACTGTACTGAGCAGAGACTCCAGTAGCCACGTATGACATGGAATACAGACTACCCAGAAGTAGTTCAGGGATGTCACCAAACAGCAGCAGCCGTCATGACACCACCACTGCTGTCAGAGGGGAGGAGATCTGACTTTCAAAGTTGCCACGTTATGTTATTTAAAATGTTCAGTTTTCAACAAAAGTTGATTTTATAAAAAAGATGAACAAACTTGACAAACCTTTAGCTAGATTAGCGAAACAAATCAGGGGGCAAAAAAAAAAGGAAAGAAAAAAGATTCAAGTTATAAAAATCAGGAATGCAAAAGGGAGCATCACTACCAACCTTAAGAAGTCAAAAGGATTATAAAGGAATACAACGAACAACAGTATGGCAACAATTTATTTAATGCAGATGAAAAGAAAGAAAGATACAAACTATCAAAATTGACTCAGAACCAATAGAAAATCTGAATAAACCTGTAACAAGTAAAGAAGTTGAATTAGTAATTTAGAAACTTTCCACAAAGAAAAGTTCAGGCCCAGATGACTTTACTGGTTAATTCTATCAAACCTTTAAAGAAGAATTAACACACATCCTTCACAAATGCTTCTTAAAAAAATAGATGAGAGAATAATTCCCAACTCATTTTATGAGGGTAGTATTACCCTGATACCAAAACTAGAGAAACTTATCACAGGAAAACTATAAATCAATATTTTTCATGAATACAGAACCAATTTTTTTTTTTAACAAAACACTAGCTAACTGAATCCATCAACATATGAAAAGGATTATACACCATGACAAGTGGGAATTATTCCAGAAATGCAAGCTTGGTTTAACACAGAAAAATAAACCAATGTAAAACACCATATTAATATAATAAAGGACAAAAATAACATGATCATCTCAAAAGATGCAGAAAAAGCATTTGATAAAATCCAACACATTTTCATAATAATAAAAAAACACTCAACAAGCTAAAAATAGAAGGGAACTTTTCCATTCTTATAAAAGGCAGCTATGAAAAATCCACAGCTACCATTACACTCAATGGTAAAAAGATGTTGCTTCTATTTACCATTGTACTGGAGGGTATAGCCAGAGTAATTAGGCAAGAAAAAGAAATAAAATGCACCTAGATTGGAAAGGTAGAAATGAAAGTATCTCTATTTGCAGATGACACAATCTTGTATGTAAAAAATCCAAAGGAATTTACAAAAATCTATTAGAGGTAATAAATGAGTTCAGCAAGACTGCAAGATATAAAGCCAATATACAGAATCAACTGTATTTCTATATAGTAATAACAAATAATCTGAAATGAAATTAAGACATCTGTGTTAACGCATTGGAAGACTTAATATTGTTAAGATGGCAATACTTGCAAAATGATCTACATATTCAAAGCAATCCATATAAAAATAAGAGCTAGCTCTTTCTGCAGAAATGTATAAGCTGATAGTAAGATTCACATGGAAATGCAAGGTACCCAGAAGAGCAAAAAACAAATCTTGAAAAAGGAAAAAGTTGGAAATGTGCCACTTGCAGGGTACAGTCCCCAATTATTCAATCATGCAATAATCTAGGTTGCTGTGAAGACATTTTGCACATGTGATTAACACATACAATTCTTGACTTTAGGTAAAGGAAATTATCCTTGAAAATCTGAGTGTCCCTGGTCCAATCAGTTGAAAGGACTTAGGAACAAAACTGAAGTTTCCCTGAGGAAGAAGAAATTCTACCTGTGGACTGTAGCTCCCACCTGAGAGTTTTGAAAAAAAAGAAGGATTTTGGGCCACTACTTCACAACATCTACAAAAATTAACTCAAAATGGATCAAAGACCTCAAGGTAAGAGCTAAAATTAAAAAGCTATTAGAAGCAAAATAGGTATAAATTTCTGTGACCTTGGAGTAGGTAATAGTTTCTTAGATGACACCAAAAGCACAAACAACCAAAGTAGAAATAAATATACATATATATTAAACTTTTATCATAATTAAAACATTTTGTGCTTCAAAGTACACTATGAAGAAACTGAAGACAACCCACAGAATGGAGAAAATATTTGCAAATCATGTATCTGATAGGGGACTAGTAGCCAAAAGATACAAAAGAATTCTTAAAATTCAACCCCAAAAGACAATCCAATTTAAAAATGGGAAAATAATTTGAACTGACATTTTTCCAGAGCAGATGTACAAATAGCCAATAAGCACATGAAAAGACAGTCAGTATCATTAGTCATTAGGAAAGAAAAATCAAAACCACAATGAGATGTTATTCGCAACCAGTAGAATGGCTATAATAGAAAAGATGGACAAGCATTAGAGAGTATGTGGAGAAACTGGAATCCTCATATATTCCTTGTGGGAATGTAAAATGGTACAGCCACTTCGGAAAATAGTCTGGTGAGTCCTCAAAAAGTTCAACATAGAGTTACTCTATGATCCATGAATTCCACTCCCAGGTATATACCCAACAGAAGTGAAAACATGTCCGCACAAAACCTTGTATAGAAAAGTCTGACGAATGGATAAACAAACTGCAGCATATCAATGCCCTGGAATACTATTTGACCATAAAAAGGAATGAAGTACTGAGGTATGCTACAACAATAACGGACCTTGCAAACGTCACGCTAAATGGAAAGGGAGGTACAAAAGGCTACACGTTGCATAATTCCATCAATGTGAAGTGTTCAGAATAGGCCAATCCATAGACTCAGAAAGCAGATCCCTGTTTGCCAGGGGCTGTGGGAGGAAAAAAATAAGGAGTGATTGCTAACGGGTTTGGGATTTTTATGGGGGGGTGATGATTTGTTCTAAAATGAGATAATTCATGAGAGATCGTCAAATTTGGCATTGTTGTCAACAGAACTCTAAGTAAAAATCTTGTATAAACAACACAGGGAGTGATCTTGCCAAGATGAGGCAAGATAAAAAATAAGTTTGTGGAATCAAATATATAACAAATAAAAAATAATAGGTTAGTGTAATATCTCTGGTCCATGTACAGAACACCCAGACACACAATCAATAATGATTAAAGTAGTCATCTCTGATTGCTCCCAGCACTGTCGTACACAAATCTTAACTTTACACATATTTTTTATTTTGTCATTACAAAGGCATATTTGTCAAGATGGGTAGATAGACCATATTTCACTTAAAATTATCGGTGTGATTTATAACTTTTAAATGTTTAGATGTATGGTATGTGGGCCTCCACTTGTACTTATGCCTCAGGTCCTATAATGGTTAAGGATGAGCCAGGACACAGTAATGATACAAGAAATAAAGCCTGAAGCTGTGAACAGAAGCCAAACTAAAATCTCAAACTTGCCACTTCTATAGACTAAAAACACTGTCCTGAAAGCTTCATGTGCAAACCTTTGAGGGAGTGACAAATGCCACATAGCGCTGGCCTTGCTGGGCTGCAGTGCCCAGGTCCCTGGAAGACTTTCCCAGGTGGGAGCTGGGGAGCCTTGCTGCTGCAAGAAGCACTCAGCTCTCACTTGGTTTCCCACATTTAGTGTATTTCATTGTTCCCAATGGTGAACAAAGCTTTGGCACGGGCTTGCATTTTTCTACCTTTGTATTAACTCTGTGCCACCTTCAAGAAAACTCCTATCTTGGAAAAAGTGTTGTACACTTGGACAAAGGCTTTTGGAGCGAACCTTGATACTGTGATATTCCCCACAGCTATCATTTTGTTATGTTCTGTCTATACCCTCGTAGTGAGGCATTCTATTTGGGTGTTAGTCTTAGGAAGGAGAGAAACCTCTCCGCAGATATCACATCATGAAAGTCACATAATATTTTTGTATTGAATTAAAAACCATGAGAGCTTTAGATTGGTTTCACTGGAAAGATGACAGCAGAGAAGAATGAAAAATTTAAGAAATAAGAACGTGAAAGCATTTAAAAACAGTTTTGATAATAAAAAAGAACTCTGATGCAAATAGAACAGGCAGAAAGTCAATAGCCCAGAGCCCAAATAAAAAGGAAGATTAGTAAACCACTAATTGGAATCACAGATTATCAACTACATTTGAAATACAGATTAACAGGAACAAATAAGGGTCCAAGGAGGGAAGTATTTTTACAGCAAATAATAAAAGTTTTAATCTTTGTTTAAATATGACTTCAAAAGGATTCCATATATCAACCAATTGTGTGACCCTTAAAAATAAAAGATAAGCTTTAAGAAATGCAAGGCAGAGTGACCACACTTCTGAGCTGTTTGAAGATCAAGCAAATTTTGTACCTAGGTGAGTAGAATGCAATTAGCACTTGGGTGATTTTAAAGACTCTTTTACAATTGACTTAAACTGGCTGTCAAAATAACAGAACAGTGTGGCTAAAGGCCAATGTTTATTTTTACTCATTACCTATTCTATTAATGGGACTGTAGGCCACTGGGCCTCCAGGCACACACAGATGTATTAAAATATCCTACACCGTAATTAAGTGGCACAGAGGGGATTAGAGCAAATTAAGTGGCTGTTATATTTGCCATGAGTGTAGTAGTCTAGATTAGACATTTTGATGCTTTCATGGCAATTCAGTGAATTTTACTTATGACAATTACAAGTATGGAGAATATTTTGGTGAAGAGCGAGGGTTTCAATAAATGTTTTTTTCCCAATAATATAAATATACATAAATCAAAATGTCCCAAGTAGATACTCCTAGAGTGAGAGATGAGAATTCCTTAGCCAGAATAAAGGACAAATGCATCAATAATAGCATCAGTTAAAGAAACTGAATCTTTAGATTCCAGTTACAAGGGATTCAAAGGTGACCCTAACTCCTACACCATTCTCAATCCAAGCATGTAGGCCTTCCTCCCCTACGTGAGTCAGAATTTTTGCCTCTGAGTCTTTTCAAGGGAATAAAAATAAAATAAAATAAAGTGGTCACCTCATTGCCCTACTCAATAAATAAAGTGAAAGAAATGCCTCCAGAAATGTAGAACAGACCTTTTTAGTTAGAGGAATGAGTCCTAATTTAGCCCTCTACCCTTTTTTTATTTGTTGGATTTTACAAAATCTATTGTTCCCACTAAATGTCAGATTAATTTACAAATAGTAAATGTAAGTCGATATTTTTGCTTTGATCATTTGTAATCAAAATTATCACGCTTGAGATTACTGCCAATGCTGGTCTCCTGTGAATCTTCGCATCAGAGAAAAATCAAAATGGAATGAGGGCAGGGCCCAATGGAATGACATCTGGAAACACAGCGTTTTGGCCTCAACTTTGCCTTTGCCCTGGAAACCTACGGAGAAACTCTTAGAAATGACAAGAAAGGAGATATGAAGTACTTACGAGGATCCAGGACTTGCAGTGGGAGGAGGGCCTGAAGAAATGAAAGAAAAACAATAAGAAGTAGTCAGTCCAGGTTACTGGAGGGCAAATATGGGTATAGACAGAGCATTACAAATTAAAGTTTTCGGCCACCCCGAGGTAGTATTTATTTTTCTGGGATCTATTATTTTTCTTCAGTTAGCTCAACTGCTTCTACAATAAAACATACCAGTGTGAACGTGTCTATATTCCCCAGCTCCCAGCCTGGAAAATTCTAAGGCAAGACTCTAAAAAATGAGTCATTGGGGTAGGTGCCTTCAAACTATGCAGGGAGTCTCCAGTGGGAGGCTTAGTGATTGCACAAGGGCCCAGACTGCAGCAGTAAGAGGGGGCTTTCAGTCTTTGATGACAGCTGGGCAGAAAGAGTAGGACATGCTGCCAACTGTCCTAATTTCTCTGGATAAGGAACATCCTTCACCGGAAGAAGAGCTCGATGGCATGGTGGAAAAGGTCCTTTGGGGTCAGATTTGAACACAATTCCAGCTGTGCCCAAGCAACACTGGGCCTGGTACTTCTGGGCCTTGGTTTATTTACCTGTAAAATGGGTATCACTGTACCGGCCCCTAGAGGCGCTGGGCACAGCCAGCATTTTCAGTAAGAGTTCATTCCTTTCCTCCTCTTTCCTCAGACTCTAGCCATTCTACCATGCTTAGCCAAGGGCCAAAGTCAACCTCTAGGAAGCTGCTTACCAAACTTGACAAATAAGACGCCAGTGGTAGTAACCATCTTTCTGCCATTTGTCGCCACGCACTGGAAGTAGCCGGTGTCCGTGGTGTCGAGGTTTCGGATGCGCAGCCGAGAGCCGTAGCTGGTTGCCCGGAAGGAGATCCTGCGCGGCTCCTGGACCACCGGAGCGTCATTTTTAAACCAGCGGATGGTGGGAGGTGGATTCCCAGAGACCTTGCAGTGCAGTTCTGCGGTCTGCCCCAGCGACGTGGTGATGTTATTCATTGGTTCATCGAGGGTCAGGTAAGAATCTGTGAACACAGGGACCGAGGAGGCAGGTGAGAGGGTCACACAGCTGGAGAATCCACGCAAGCAGCCCAAAGGCATTCCAGTGTGCCCCGGGACCACAGAGAGACCCGGTGGGAGAGGATGGGTGGAGACGGACAAGGAATGAAATTACACATTTACCAAGACCCCGTGACAACTAAACAGTCACCCGCAGAGCCTGCTGTTTGGAAGGAAATTTGTTACTAATCATAGCATAAAAATGCAAAGTCTTCCAATGATGACATAGGACCCATGGATAAATGCTCTTTCTAAGCCCAAACAAAACGAGCTTTTGTTTTTCTTGTTTAAAAACTCAAGTAATACAGTGAAGAAAAAAAAGAAGTAAAATTTACCTCAACTCTCCTCACCCCAAATAACATCATTCTCAACATTCTGGCAAACATCCCTTCCAGCTTGCCCACTTTCATAATTAAGAAAGCAGAAAGAACTGGAAAGAGCTGGAAGAATGCATTTATATCCCCCTGGCACTAGATCGGGAACGATGTCGGAAACATTCCTGCTGATGACGACACAGGGTTAAGAAGACCAGGGCACTGGCAGGACAATGATGAGGCAATGGATGTTTTCATATCAACCAGGATATCTTACCGCATATAATTCTATGCATTAAATTTTAATTGAGATATAATTTACATTCTGTGACACGTACAGAGTACATGTACAGCTCCGTGAGTATTGACAGATGCAAACATTCATGTAACCAAGGCCTCTATCAAGATGGAGAATACCAGCAACAGCCTGGAAAGTACCCTCGAGCTCTCTCTCTCTCACCATAGATTAACTTTGCCAATTCTAGATTTCATATAAATAGAACAATACTGTATGTATGTTTTGCATTTGGCTTCCTTTAAAACTCACGGCATTATACTTTTTGTTAATGAAATGAGTTTAAGTGTATCATTCAGTAGTATAATATTTAAATACTCTATTAATGTTATTTGCAGAATCCAGCTGCAAAGAAAATATTCAATTTATTTTAAAATATTAAATTCAATAATTTTGAAAAAAATTGGTCAATCACCACTGCACGTGGAATTTTCTTTCATTTCATTTTTCCTGACCATGCATCCTTGGATAGCTCCCCCTGCCATACACTCCCGTTGGCCCCTGTCCTTCCTCTGCCCTCAGCACACACACACCTGTGACGACCTACTTAACAGCTGGTGTCACTGCAGGACCATAAGCGCCTTATGACAGGCACTATAGATATTTCGGTCATCACTGAGTCCTTAGTGTAACCTGCTAAGTCTAGCAGGCACTGTTCAACAGAACTTTCTGGAATGATGGAAATGTTCTACAATTTGCATCGACTAATTGGTAGAAACTCGCCACATGTGACTATTAAGTGCTTGAAATGTGGCTAGAGTGACTGAGGAACTGCATTTTTAAATGCAAATTGAAATAGCCCCCTGTGGTTAGCGGCTCCCGTATTGGATAGTGCAAGTAAAACATAGTAAATTTGTTGAATTTAATTGAAAAATGACCTTTATTGTTGAGACTTTTAACTGGTTAATTTAATTACTCAAATGCTTGTAAAAATGTTTCCGTAAATACCAAAAAAAACCCACCCAACTGATTCTTGCATTATTTGCTTAATTTTCCACACCACATACATACACACACACACACACACACACACACACACACACACAAAATGGGAAAGGGGTTTGCTAATGTCTGGACCACCCCACAGGAATGTGTCACATGTGTGAATGGCATTCATTATGTGTGTATGTTGGAAAAAAAGATGAAATATGATGATCACTCATGCCTACCATAATGACATCTTTCATCTCACTTGAGCCAGTGAATAATTATCTTTCACAATCAAATCCTGAGCCCATCAATGTGTCCTTACATTTATTATCTAATCTCCACATTTGGGTATGTTTCTGTAATAGGTAAACATACATACCCAGTCCGTGAATGTGTTTGTTCATGGAGATAAGCACACAAGTTCCTAAGACCTTTAAGCTTTGCCCATAGGGTAGTGAGACCAAGTAGCAGGTTGCTTTATGGAGCCATTATCTTGGCTTTACAGCCTCTTTGGATGCCTTGTGAATGGGTAATTATGCACCCCCTCTGTAGAGAGGAAAGTTAGAAATAGCAATCATATAATAACACCAACACGAGCAGTGACGAACACTCCACTGGGCGGGTTCTGGAATTTGATTAACTGAGTTCAAATCTCAGCTCTGCCACCACCTCCCTGTGTGATCTTGGGCAAGTTACCTAACCTCTCTGTACCTCAGTTTAACCAACTGAAAAATAGGAATAATAAATAGGATTCTATCTAGTAAAATTTTTAAAGGAGGATTAAAATTAAATTGAGTGATTTATAGAAAGCACTTAAAGCCGTGTTTTGACAAAAGCTATCACTCAAAATACATTTATGATTGTAGGTATATAAGTATAATTATGTAACATATAAATGTTATATAATTAACATAAAATGCGAGCAACATCTGAGTAATGCTCTTCTGGTTACAAAATGTTTTCACAGCCTTCATCTTATGTTACTCTCCAATAATCTGGTGCAGTAGGAAAGGCACTAATTATTGTGGTCCCAGTTGCAGATGAAGAAATCATGTCTCAGAGCTTGCCCCATGGTCAAACAGTGTCACATCAGGCACAAAGCTTCCAGCACTAACAGCCTTCTGTCCTCAGGTTCAGACAAGCCTCTAAGCAAAATTCAACTGAGTCAGCTGCCAATTTAGTAGTAGTAACATTATTCTGAAGTCCCAAGCCAGTGTGCTTTACTTAGGTTTTATTGCATAATAACACTGTAAGATTTTTGTATAATGAAGAAACCTGGGATCAGAGAGTTCAGTGACTTATCCAAGCCGAATGGAGATCCAATTCAGATATCTTTGGCTCCAAAACCTATGCTTTTTCCACTCCACCAGACTGCATCCCCAGAGACCAGGACACCAGCTGCTGGGCACTTGCCTCAGGAGTTAACATTATTGGCTGAGTACTCACCTCTACCTCTAGCATAGTCATTTTTATTTTTTCTCTTTGGTTTTCCCAACAAAAAGGTGTGCTGCTAAATTCCCAAAAAGCCTTGTGACCAAGCCCACAAAGCTTATGATAAAATAGGGTAAGCTAGAACTTTAACTTATTTCTTTTGCCTCCAAATCACAGCTGCTTTTCATGATACCATAGTCACAGATACACAGTGCTTCGGGTTTTTCTTCTAGAAACATAAATCAGCCAAGAGCCAGAGAATTTTGTAACTGGAAGGATATTTCAGCTAGACTGTGGAGGTGTACTCATCTTAAATTTATTGAAAAAAAATTAGGAGGAGGTGATCCATGGTTTAAAATCAACCTTCACAGACTCAGGAGACAGACTTGCCTGAGTTTATATCCTGGTTCTACTACTTCAATGCTGTGTGATTTGGGGTAAGTTATTTATACCTCTGTGCCTCCGTTTTGTTATCTGGGAAATTGTTATAATAACTGTACCTTCCTCATTGGGCTATTGTGAGGATCTAAATGAGTTAATACAAGGAAAGGGCTTCGGATAAGATCTGGCACAGAGCAAGCTACATGTGAATGTTACTGCTATTGTATCAGTTATTTTCCTCTTTCCTTTTTATTACAAAAAGAATCTGATACCCGAGAAGTTAAGGCACCTGCCCAAGATTGCATAACTAATACTTTGCAGGCCTAAGAATGGCTAATTTGCCTGTGAAGCTCTATACAATATCGGCCTAAAAAACAAAAACGAAGGTTACAAAGAGTGCCAGTTTGAAAGGATTGTGTGCCCTAGAAAAGCCATGTTTTAATCCTGATCCATCTTGTGGAGGCAGCTGTTAGTTTAATCCCTCTTCAGCACAGCAGGGTGGAAACATGATTAGATTATCTCCATGGAGATGTGACTTGCCCAGTTGTGGGTATTAACCTTTGATTAGAGGGAGATGTGACTCCACCCATTCCAGGTGGGTCTTAATTAGTTTACTGGAATCCTTTAAAAGAGGAAACATTTTGGAGAAAGTATTAGCACCATAAGAACCATGAAAGCACACGCAGCCAGAGACTTTTGGAGATGAAGAAGGTAAATGCTCTGGGGGAGCTTCATAAAACAAGAAGCCTGGGGAGAAAGCTAGCAGACGTTGCCATGTTTGCCATGTGCCTTTCCAGTTGAGAGAGAAACCCTGGACATCACTGGCCTTCTTGAACCAAGGTCTCTTTTCCTGGATGCCTTAGACTGGACATTTCTATAGCCTTGCTTTAATTGGGACATTCTTGTGGGCACAGAACTGTAAACTTGCAACTTAATAAATTCCCCTTTTTAAAAGTTGTTCTGTTTCTGGTATCTCCCATTCTGGCAGCTAGCAAACTAAAACACAAGGCATCTTGAAATCAGAGTGGTAGCTGATCCAGAGCACTGTTTCTACTGAGAACAAAGAAAATGTTAACAGAGCTTTTGTTCACTGAACAAAGGAACCGTGACACAAACACAGGGAATTTGGTCTTAATTCTTCATCTGTAAGGAAGAATGTTAGAATTTGTTTGCCATCTGTAGCTGCTCACTTAGCAAGCAGAATAAGCAAAAATGGTCTGGTCCTCAGTTTGGCCAAGATGGGAAGCATCAGAACAAGACTTGGCTTAACAAAAAAGCATGCTGTGACTGAAAGGCAGAATAAAAGCACATGTCTGTATCACTGCTCTATCGGGACTGTTGTTAACAGGCTCCTGGCCATGATCCATTCCCTTCCCAGAACCAGGTGGATCTCTCTTAAAGGGCCCCAAGGGCTACACTAAGGGACAGATTCTCATCTCTATACCCAAAGCTTGCCATGACCACTGCAGGTTCTGAAAATCCAGATAACTGGACCTGAGGCCCAGTTCTGTCACCAACTAGCTATGTGTATCAGGCTGTCATGCACCTCCCTGGGCTTCAGTTTCATTATCTATCACATCAGTCTGAGGGATCTGCTCCTCCTGGAACAGTTTATGTTTCCATATGGGCAGCCACAGAAGCACTGGATGGAAGGCAGCAGGTCTGCCTAAGCTGGAAAGCCAGACAAAGGGGCTTGGCTTCTTCGCTTAGACCTGGCTGTTTGCACTTTTTGCAGAGGCTGCATGATCACATTCAATACCTCTGAGAATGTGTGCTTGAGCTCTGAGGAGGTGAGCTTTCTTGTCTTATTTCCTTTCCTCTCTAAACCACACATATTGACATGATAGAACAGCAAGTGGGGTATAATCTGGTCTGAGAGAGAAAAAACCAGTTTTGATGCCAACAATGATGATATCCTAACAAAAGTGATAATAGCAGCTATTGAACCAAAGTCACAGACAGGATAAGAAAGTTTTCTAAGATGACACAAACAGTAAGTGGAAGAACTGAGACTTAAATTCTTTTGGCTCCAGAGTTCATGTTCTAAAGCACTAAGCCAGAGGTTCTCAAACTTTCTGGTATAATCAAGACCCCTTTACACACTTAAAAAATATTGTGAACTCCAAAGAGAAAAGTTAAAATATTTGTCTAGTGATTTATTTAAAAATAAAAATAAGCATATTACTACCTTATTTTAACATAATTCATACATTTTAATGAAAAATAATTATATTTTCTAAAACAATACAGTTAAGAAGAATGACATTGTTTTAGATGGTTACAATCTATTATTTGGCTTAAGAGCAGAGCTAGATTCCCCTATTGTTTCTGCATTCAATCTGTTGAGATAATGTTGTTTGGGCTGAAATATATGAAGAAAATCCAACCTTACACAGAAAAAGGCAGGGTTATTTTAATAGCCTTTTCAGATAATTGAGCATATTCTTTGATATTACACCAACAGTCAACAAGGGATAGTTTCTTAAAGGTTAATTGCAGTGTGAAAACAGAAGTCATATCAATGAACTTTTCATAATGTTACATAAAAGTTGATTTGTTTATCTTGTACTTTGAATGGATCTTTTATCCATGTATGAATTTTGTAATACCATGTGCACACTGGTCTTTTAGAAGACATGGTTTCACTCAATACTGCAGCTCTTCCAAAGGTGGACACATTTAATTGTATTATTTTTAAAAACCACATTAATTTCATCACTAATTTCATTAGAAAAGCTTTTAAGTATTCAAGCTCATGGTGGCAAATAAAAGTTTTCCAAGATTCTAGCTGTTGCTTGAAAGTTCAAATTTTATCACAGGCAACCAAAGCTATCTCGTTTCCTTGAAATGGTGGCAAGACCATTTTGTTCATTTTCAAGAATAATCAAGTCTAACTAGTGACAGGTTGCCTGTCAGTGTCCTTTCAAGTAAACAGTGGTTAGTTCAGCTCACAAGTTAAATGCTTTTCTTTGAGACATGGCAGTTTAGCAACACAAGTGCTTTTTGTATATTTCTATTTCACCACACAGAATTGAAAACAATACCTACCCAAAGGTCAATATGTAATAAAATTAATAATTTTCACTGTTTCATCAAAGACACTCTTAATTGTAACAGGTTTTGTTTTTTTTTTTTAAACCCCAAGTGGATGGCAGTGACGAATACAATGACTACTAGTATAGTTTGGTGCCACTGCTCTGATTTGTGTTAAGGTGCCAGCAGTTTTACCCTCCACCAATTTTGTACCATCAGGACAGGTGAGTTGAGATTAAGAGGGTTTAAAGACCTGTCCCAGAGTTCACAGCTGATAACTGGAAAAGCCAGGATTTGGACTCACAGCCCAGTGCTCTGTTCCTCACACTCCACATCTTCTGACCCTTCCTTCCCTGGGCCCCTCTGCATCTGGACTGGTGGGAGTTTCAGGGGACAAAATGGCTTAGCTCAGGCCTTGAGCAGCCTGTATGGGCTATTTTCTATTTCTGAAATGCAAGCAGTTTGGGGGCTTTGGGGTGATTCCAAGGGGTTGTGGCAGATTTGGGCAAATGTTTGGGACTCTGGGGAAAAAAAGACTGTCTTATTTTTTATACTGTAGGAAAATAAAATCCAGAATCCTTTTAGGGCACCACTCTCCCCCATTATCAGTGATGATCATGGCTACTGCTTTTTATTATTATTTTTTGAGCATTTGCAGGGTACTGGGCATTGTTAGAAAGCACCTTACACACATTTACTTATTTAATCTCAAAAATAATCCTACGGTGCACACATTATTAGTACCCTCATTTTAAAACGAGGAAACTGAGATACAGAGCGGTTAAATAATAGCCGACACACAATTGCAGAGTCTGGGTGAGCCACAGCCAAAAAGTGGCAGAACTAAGAGTCAAACCCCAGGTCTTTGGACACCAGAGACCACACTGCCACTATTATCCAACACACCACTTCCCAGTGAGCCCAGACTGGACCCTATCATCGCCTAACCAGAGACTCAAGAATGTTCCTGCCCTTTTGTGTCCATCCAGCACGTGAGAACCCCCACTGGGTACAGAGTACTAAATCACCCCTAGTCACTAATGACGTAACTGAAGTCATCAGAGGGAATGAGCTTTGTAAATACAGCACATGAATCCCAAAAAGTGAACTGCAAGAAAAAAAAAAAGAAGCTAGTTTATGAGCTCTCTGGGAATTGAGACTCTATTTCCTCTGCACTCCATGTGTTATTGTGAGCTTCACAGGCATTTAATAAATGCTGGTTGATTAAGTAAATGGAAGACTCAAGCGTATTTTGGGCAAATTAGCTTTGGAGACACCCCATTTATTATTTGCCTGTCTGACAGACATCACACCCACAAATCCCTCCCAACATTTATTACTTAATTTTCAAAATGCCCTCCCACCCTCAGGGAAGGAGGCGGGGCCAAGTTATTCCCATTCTGACAGGTGAGAGAAACTGAGATCTCAAAAGTTTAACAGCCTGTTGCCATGGCAACCCGGCCAGTCAGCGGGAAAGCCAGTCACAATTAGGATGAGGGCCAACGGATTGGTATCAAAAGAGGCAAACGCCAAAATCCTAGCCTCCTACATGACCGATCCTTTTCAGAAGAGGGAGGAGGTCCCCAACATGAAATAAAATGCTTAGCTAAACATAAAGGAGGGCTGCCAAACACTGTTAGGTCATCGCATTTGACTTCGAGAGAACATTCTGTTCACGCTATCAACCTGCATTCACTTGCAGCACACTTCACCATAAATACTTCTGACTCACTATCTCAGGAAATATTTTTTATCTTAATAAACTTAATGCAAAGCATAATCTAAATCGGCTTGCACATTCTTGAGTTGGAGCCACAAGCTGTGTTTAATAAAAATCAGCCAAAATAGCAAGGCACTTCTGAATAACCAGTTTGTTATCTGATGTGGGGCTGCTGGGAAGTCCTGAGCACATGAGGCAGGAGGCAAGAGCAGGAGGTCAGTAACCTGAAGGTATGGAGAAAGCACCAAACCATCAGATGACTCCACTTGCTGGAGCTCAGCTTCCATTGGAAGTGTTATTTATAGTAACTGCCTGACCATAGTAATTAAGAGCATGGGCCCTGGAGATGGCCTGCCTGGGCTCAAGGTCTGACCGCCATCTTTTACTTGTGTCACGTAACTTCTTTAAGCCCCATTTTTCTCAACTGTAAAATGGGCTAATAGCTATATACCTGCTGTCATGGTCAGGTTCATGTGTCACCTTGGCCAGGTGGTGGTGCCCAGTCATCTGGTCGGGCAAGTGCTGGCGGTCTATTGCTATGAGGACATTTCATGGACTTAAATCATGATTGCATTTGTAATCAGCTAAGGGGAGCATCTTCTGCAATGAGTGATGCTTAATCTAAACAACAGAAGGCTTTTGAGGAGGATTCAGAAGAGGCAGTCACTCTTCCTGCTTCAGTCAGTGAGCCTCTCCTGTGGTGTTCATCCAGACCCTTCATCAGAGTTGCCAGCTTCACAGCCTGCCCTACGGATTTTGGACTCTTCCACTCCCATGGTTGTCCAGCCAGCCTCTCCTGAGAGTTTGTTGAGGACCTTCTTGAGTTACCAGCTTGCAGACTGCCCTATAGACCTCGGACTCTAATTCCCATGCTTATGTGAGATACCTTTATAAATTTTGTATCTACGGATATCTCTTGCTGATTCAGTTTCTCTAGAGAACCCTAGCTAATACACCTGCTAAAATTGTTGTTGTTGGAATTAAATGAGATAATCCTTCTCTGGAACATAGGGCATATTGGCTACAGGGAATTATAATTAGCTAGAACCAGAGACTCTCAACCCTCTCGGAATATCAATGCCACCTGGGAAATAACATTAAAATACTGATACCTGTGTCCTAGCCCCAGATATTATAATATAATTGATCAAGGTGGTGTCCAGGATTAAGGATTTTCAGACCCTTCACAAGTGATTCTCCTGTGCAGGCAATGGAAGAACAGTTAGCCATAAGAAATTAAAGCTACCCACAGTTTGCCAAACCCCAGCCGAAACCACTCCTGTTAATCTGAAAGAACACCCAGGGCTCTGAGATTTTACAAAAATTTCATGCACTGAGATTATCTTCTTTCTTTCTTTTTTTTTTGCAAAACATTTTTAAAATTTGTACATTTAGTCACTATTATTATACACTCTAGGCATTCCTAGATTATACCATCTCAATCTTTAACATCTATCTTTCTTTCTGATTTCATTTATGTCCCAGCCCTCCTCCCTCTATCATTCTCATATGCGCTTCATTCAGTGTTTTAACATAATTGTGTTACAGTTAGGTAGTACTGTGCTGTCCATTTCTGAGTTTTTGTATTCAGTCCTGTTGCACAGTCTGTATTCCTTCAGCTCCAATTACCCAATATCTTACCCTATTTCTATCTCCTGATGGTCTGTTACCAACGAAATATTCCAAGTTTATTCACTAATGTCAGTTCATATCAGTGAGGCCATACAGTATTTGTCCTTTAGTTTTTGACTAGTCTCACTGAGCATAATGTTCTCAAGGTCCATCCATGTTGTTACATACTTCATAAGTTTATTCTGTCTTAAAGCTGCATAATATTTCATCGTATGTATATACCACAGTTTGTTTAGCCACTCGTCTGCTGATGGACATTTTGGTTGTTTCCATCTCTTTGCAATTGTAAATGATGCTGCTATAAACATTGGTGTGCAAATGTCCGTTTGTGTCTTTGCCCTTATGTCCTCTGAGTAGATACCTAGCAATGGTATTGCTGGGTCGTATGGCAATTCTATATTCAGCTTTTTGAGGAACCGCCAAACTGCCTTCCACAGCAGTTGCACCATTTGACATTCCCACCAACAGTGAATAAGTGTGTCTCTTTCTCCACATCCTCTCCAGCACTTGTCATTTTTTGTTTTGTTGATAATGGCCATTCTGGTGGGTATGAGATGATATCTCATTGTGGTTTTGATTTGCATTTCTCTAATGGCCAGGGACGTTGAGCATCTCTTCATGTGCCTTTTGGCCATTTGTATTTCCTCTTCTGAGAAGTGTCTGTTCAAGTCTTTTTCCCATTTTGTAATTGGATTGGCTGTCTTTTTGTTGTTGAGTTGAACAATCTCTTTATAAATTCTGGATAATAGACTTTTATCTGATATGTTGTTTCTAAACATTGTCTCCCATTGTGTAAGCTGTCTTTCTACTTTCTTGATGAAGTTCTTTGATACACAAAAGTGTTTAATTTTGAGGAGCTCCCATTTATTTATTTCCTTCTTCAGTGCTCTTGCTTTAGGTTTAAGGTCCATAAAACCACCTCCAATTGTAAGATTCATAAGATATCTCCCTACATTTTCCTCTAACTGTTTTATGGTCTTAGACCTAATGTTTAGATCTTTGATCCATTTTGAGTTAACTTTTGTATAGGGTGTGAGATACGGGTCCTCTTTCATTCTTTTGCATATGGATATCTAGTTCTCTAGGCACCATTTATTGAAGAGACTGTTCTGTCCCAGGTGAGTTGGCTTGACTGCCTTATCAAAGATCAAATGTCCATAGATGAGAGGGTCTATATCTGAGCACTCTATTTGATTCCATTGGTCAATATATCTATCTTTATGCCAGTACCATGATGTTTTGACCACTGTGGCTTCATAATATGCCTTAAAGTCATGTAGTGTGAGACCTCCAGCTTCGTTATTTTTCCTCCAGATACTTTTAGCAAATAGAAAACCCAATAAGCAAATTTATCTGGAAGGGCAGGGTGCCCCAAATTGCTAAAAGATTACCTTCCAGAAACCTACAACCTCCAGATGGGTTCCTAGGTCAGATAAGTCCTGAAACCCAGAGGGGCCAGCCTCTTCAAGAACATCAACTAGTTGCATACCCTATCCCATATTATTGACAACCATTTTCAACATGAAAACTTTAGAATGGCCATAGCTCAAATACCCCTAAAGATCAGGAGAAGGATCAAAGGAGAAAAAAGAGTTATAACAGAGAAATAGGGTTTAATAAATGAGTATGACTGCTGAATCACGATACTGATATTTCTTTCAGGTCCAGTGTCTTAGAGCAGCTAGAAGGAAAAACCTAAAATTCTGGAACTGCAACTCATACGAAATTCTGAAATCTGTTCTATAACTATTTGTTGTGGTGTACTTTGAAATTTATTGCATTTTTGTATATGCTATATTTCACAATAAAAGATGTCTTAAAAAATAAAAAAATTAAAGTTACCATTTCCTGACCACATACTCAGGCCTGAAATTCTGCTAAGCCTTGTAACTCACTACTCCTCAAGAATCCTCTGGAGGATTCTCCATTTCAGCCCCCATTGTTTAGAAGAAGAAACCAACACAGGTTTTAAGCATTTTGCCTAAGATCACATTATTAATAAAAAGGGAAGCACATCTCCCACCCTGACCACTGTCTTGAACTCTCTAGTTCAATCATGGCCCTATGGTCCCAATCAGCTACAGAGGTACAGAGGTAGTTGGAGGAAAATAAAACATTTTTTTGGCTGAGCAAAGCTGCTGTAGATCAGGGAACATTATGGCTAAAAGTAAGAACAAGAGAAGGGTTGGGTTCTGGGCTAGCACATTTTCTTGAGAGCTCAAACACTAACGCTTCAAGCAGAGCTGGGCTGATGACCTCTGAAGAGCAAGACAGGGTTTAAAGAGCATGCAAAGTACCAATGATCACAAATGGTCACCGATGTGGCTCCTTTCTAGGGAGGGAATGCACATACATCAGAAACAGCTCTGCAAATGTGCACTTAGAGCAAGACCCCCTATAAATCTGGACTAAGGGGGGTAAGTCAGGCATCTTTATAGTCTTTTCTTAGGAAGCACACTTAAGTACACACAGCAACTCAAAGAAGTTTAAGAAAATTCTGCTACTTAGAGGCTTTTTTTAATGAATAGGTTATTTTACAAGTAGGCCAATTGTATGTAAATGGCTTTTAAGAGCTCAGGGAAACTATTTTTCCCTCTTAAGTAGTTAAGATCTATGCGGAGTGAGAATGGCTGGCCTCCAACCTTTAGATTGCTACAATTAATAAAGGGTTTTGATGTAATCAGAATTTTCTAACCGTAATTTTGAACTTAAGATTTTTGGCTTGACAGTGGGGGCAACTAAAGCAATAGGCTGAGGCCTCAATCTTGGGGTTTGTTCAAATGAAACTTATCCCCGCAAAGGACAGACTAAGCCTACTTAAAATTAGGTCTAAGAGTCACCCCAGAGAACTTCTTTTGTTGCTTAGATGTGGCCCATCTCTCTCAGCCAACACGACAAGCAAACTTACTGCCCTCCCCCCCTCTTTATGTGGGACATGACTCCCAGGGGTATAAACCTTCCTGGCAACGTGGGACAGAAATCTTAGAATAAGCTGGGATTCAGCATAAAGGAAATGAGAAAACCTTCAAAAACCTAGAGAAATGAGACAAAATAAAGTGTCAATGACTGAGAGATTCCAAACAAAGTCAAGAGGTTATCCTGGAGGTTATTTTTACACATTATATAGATATCACCTTTTTAGTTAAGGTATATTGGAGAGGATGGAGGGAAGTGCCTAAAAATGTAGAGCTGTGTTCCAGTAGCCATGTTTCTTGAAGATGATTGTACAATGTTATAACTTTCACAATGTGACTGTGTGATTGTAAGACCTTGTGTTTGATGCTCCTTTTATCAATGGTATGGACAGGTGAGTAAAACATATGGATTAAAAATAAATAAATAATAGGGGGAACAAATGTTAAAACAAATTTGGAAATTGAAATGCTAGTGATCAATGAAATGGAGTGATAAGGGGCATAGAAAAAAAATAGGGGAAACAAAGGCTAAAATATATTGGATAGATGCAAAACCTAGTAATCAGTGAGAGGGAGGGCTAAGGGGTATGGTATATATAAGTTTCTTTTTTCTTTTTCTGAATTGATGCAAATGTTCTAAGAAATGATCATGGTGATGAATATAAAACTATGTGATGATTTTGTGAGTTATTGATGATATACCAAGAATGGAATGATCATATGTTAAGAATGTTTCTGTTTGTATGTTGTTATGTTTAAAAAAAAAAGATTTCTGGCTCAAGAATTGGACCCTTAGTATTGGAGCAATATTCTCAGTATGATCTCTGATTCCCTCAGCCTTCATCCAACTTACCTTTAAAAATGATACCTTTAAAAAAAACTAAACTTCCTATCCTTCACCAAAGGCTAGGATGATAAACAGATTTATGGGTCTGAGAATTCTTCAGGTACAAGGTATATCTACATCCCAGAGTCATTTATAGCTTTTCCAAACCCAAATATTAACACATCAAATAATAAGATCACCGCCCCCCCCACCCCCCCCACTACTGTGCCTCACTGTGAGTTAGCAGATTCTAACTTAAAAATAACAAAAAAAGCAAAGCATCTGACTCCTGGGCTTAGACTCTGCATGCCACATCGCAACCTAAAAGCAGCATTTCCCCCCTTTATGGTCGAGTTATAAACCTTTGAAAAATGCTGACAGACCTTAACTATGGTAGGACAGGATGAGTGGGTCCTGCATAATGAACTTTTAAATGACTAGAGATGGTTATCTAGAAGGCCAAGCCTGAAATACGTTTCTGGTTTGGGCTCTGGGCCAATGCAAACAGAACACATCATAAGTTATCTGTGATTTCAATACCACGAACAGGAGACGCCACTGCGTCAGCATCGCATGTGATCCTTGCAGTAGAAGCCTGTGGCTCCTTGTGCATGCATTGTGCTTTCAGCCCTGTGCAAGCAGGAACCAAGCCACACTCAGGGCCTTCAAAGACAAAGTCAATGTGTATTTTCACTTCCTTGGCCTGACTGTGTGAGGCAGCGGCTTGGCCAGTCATAATAAATTCTCAAGCATTTGATGACTCTAAGTGGAGTCCAGGTGGCTTTCAAAATAAAAGCTTGTCATTCTGGCCCAGGAATTTCCATTCCTATGGAGGCCACACAGTTGGGCCATCTTAGTTTTCTAAAGTCACATACAGGACCCATATCTCTTTGTGCGCCCGTTGGCATTCCAACACGATTCCACCGAGGCAGACATTCCAGTTTCAGGTTTTCCCAGAATGTAAACTTTGGGGGGCACAAAAGGGCACATGAACCATTCTTTCCTTCTGTCTCCATTCATTGTGCAAGATTTGGATTTCAAAATTGAAAGGTTCTGCTGACTTGGCCACGTGTCAGATCTCTTGTTAGCAGAGCAGTACAGTGGAGCAGTCCTTGTGATCTATGAATGTTCTCTGTTATGAATGGGCTGGTTTTGACTTCAAATTTTGAACCAAATTCCTTTACAATGAGAAATGTCCTACACTAATGCATTTTCTAGAAAACAATAAAGAACTGAGTAATTTGGGGAAGAAAACTAAAGTGAGTGCTATTTTCGTAGGAGCAAGAGGCAAAAATCAATTAAACACACAAGAGTGTGAACATTGTTTTAGCTCCTTAAGCCTAGCAAAGGCTTGCTATGGCTTGATGCACAAAATATTTAATTAATAGATGAACAAATGGATTTAAGAACCTATGCTCAAAGACCTCACAGCCTGGCTGCCGAGTAAAACATGGAAAGAGACAATTGCCATAGAGTATGATCTGAATATATTCAGCTGGTGGAGGATCCTAGAAGAGCGAGGGCTTATATTTGCTTTTTAGATTGTGGGTGGGGCAGAGAATGGTTTCCAAAGGAGATGACATTTAGCAATCTGGGGAGTTTTTAAACGGAAGAGATGTTACTCTTTGTCCTTCAGGGGACCCTTAAGATTTTGAAGGGAAAAAGAGATATTCCAGGCATACAAATCAGAATGAGAGTAAAAGCTAAGTGTGTGGTCAATATGTTGACTGTTGAAGGATTTTGGGAGAGAGCAAGAGCGTATGAGATCAAAACAGCCCAGGCAGGGTTAGTGTACGGTGGTGGCAGAGGGACTGGTCAGTTCCCTGCCTTTTATCAGGCAGAATGAGTTAGGCCCAGAGCAGATCAGAGGGGGAGAGAAACCCCAGACTTCCTGTCCGCTTGCTGGAATGTGTAGACATTTGGGGGTGGGGAGAAGAGGAAAGGAGGGGGGGGAAGAAAAATAAGCAAACACTTATTAAACACCTGTGCAGGCATGCTGGAGGAGGGAGGGCAGGTTGGGAAATGGGACAGATCTATCCCATCTCTCCAATTTACAGAATACTCCTAGAAAAGAAATTTATACAAAATAGAAAAGATGCCAGAAAATGCTGTTTTATGCTCAGGAGGGGTAAGGAAGTCCAGCTGTAGAAATCATGGAAGGCTTTAGAGAGGAGGGGGTGCTTGAACTGGGCCTTGATGGACAGCAGAGGCAGAGAAGCCAGCCAGAGTCTAACAGAGAGAGCAAGCCAGTCTAGACGGATGAGGAAGACCAGAGGGTGGGAGCTGGGTGCCACCCTTGGTGACCACACTACATGTCTCATATGTATCTACATTTCACAATGTAACAGTTCACACAGCTTCCTCATTGAAACTCAATGGGAGCATTGCTGACCCTTTAGGTAGAAAAATTCCTCATCCTATGGGATTGGCCGTGCAACATAGGGTACTTAGCATCCCAGGCTCCTGCCCATTAAATGTTAATTGCACCCCACAATCAGCACCACTGAGGAGCCCTGAGGTATCATGGTCTTAACAACCTTTGCTTTAACACAGTTCCTCTAAAGACTGTTTAAAAGACACGACTTTTAGAGAATGTACCCCGGGAGCTCCAAGCCACTTCCTCTTTAAACTCTTCCAGCTTTGTTTCTGAAGGTGGTGGTGGTGGTGGAGGTTTGCTTTCAGGAGGTAGAGGTGGAGGAGATGGTATTCTGTGGGAAATGAGCAACGAACAGCTCAACGGCATGAGAATCCAGAGTGGGAGAGAGCAACATGCGTTTCAAGAAGGTTACGGACAAAGGAGTAGTGATGAGAAGCCTGGAAGGGCCAAGACCAAAGAGGGACCTCAACAGCAATGAGGCGTTCTGTACCTCACCTGGCCAGCAAGAAGCAGTGATCACACAGTTCTGAGCAGGGGAACCAAGTGATCAGAGCTGAGCTTCATGAAGCTTGAGCTGACCCACCAGGGAAGAAAGGCAGATAGAGCTGTGTATGGAAAGGACGGTTTGCTGGACTGCTGAATTTATGTCCTTATTTCTTCCTCCCTAAGTTGGTATGGCCTCAGAAATCCAAAAAAAAACCAGATATAGATCTCTGCTGACATATTTCCATCAGAGATCAGAAAGAATGGACTTTCCCAAACTGCTGAATATTTTGCTCCCCTTCCTATTTTTTACCATTAAAGAATAATGCTCGAAGGTCTACTTTATGCTTGAATCTATTTTTCCCTTTTATAGTATTTTTTCTCTTTCATAGTTTTTTTCTTGGCAGGGCCCAAGTATGAGTCTTCTATGTATTCCTCTGTAGGAGTCCTCAGCACACAAGAATAGTTTATTATGAGAAGTTGGCCCTATCTGCTTTGCTCATACTAACCCTTAGGCTGGTGAAATCCGTGATTACTGAATGCTGTGAGTAGTTCTGGTAAGAAGTGGCAAACTAGTTGAAATGGATGTGGCTGTCAGTGGGGCCAGAAACAGAGTCATCTGAAAACCATGGCTTCTTACAGTCAGGGAAAAAGTGTTTAATTTCTTTTGTGTCCCCCGCATGTGAAGAAGTATAAAGCAGAGATGCAGAAACATATCTGCAATTTATTTGATCTGTAATTTATTTGATTTTTTTTTACCAATTGTTCCCCCATTATTTATTTATTTATTATTAATTAAAAAAATTAACTGACAACATTTAGAAATCATTCCATTCTACATTTACAATCAGTAATCCTTAATATCATGACATAGATGCATATTCATTGTTTCTTAGTACATTTGCATCGATTTAGAAAAAGAAATAGAAAAAAACAGAAAAAGAAATAAAACGATAATAGAGAGAAAAAAAAACTATACCTCAGATGCAGCTTCATTCAGTGTTTTAACATAATTACATTACAATTAGGTAGTATTGTGCTGTCCATTTCTGAGCTTTTGTACCCAGTCTTGTTGCACAATCTGTATCCCTTCAGCTCCAATTACCCATTATCTTACCCTATTTCTATCTCCTGATGGTCTCTGTTACCAATGACATATTCCAAGTTTATTCTCTAATGTCGGTTCACATCAGTGGGACCATACAGTATTTGTCCTTTAGTTTTTGGCTAGTCTCACTCAGCATAATGTTCTCTAGGTCCATCCATGTTATTACATGCTTCATAAGTTTATCTTGTCTTAAAGCTGCATAATATTCCATCGTATGTATATACCACAGTTTGTTTAGCCACTCGTCTGTTGATGGACATTTTGGCTGTTTCCATCTCTTTGCAATTGTAAATAATGCTGCTATAAACATTGGTGTGCAAATGTCCGTTTGTGTCTTTGCCCTTATGTCCTCTGAGTAGATACCTAGCAATGGTATTACTGGGTCGTATGGCAATTCTATATTCAGCTTTTTGAGGAACCGCCAAACTGCCTTCCACAGTGGTTGCATCATTTGACATTCCCACCAACAGTGGATAAGTGTGCCTCTTTCTCCACATCCTCTCCAGCACTTGTCATTTTCTGTTTTGTTGATAATGGCCATTCTGGTGGGTGTGAGATGATATCTCATTGTGGTTTTGATTTGCATTTCTCTAATGGCCAGGGACACTGAGCATCTCTTCATGTGCCTTTTGGCCATTTGTATTTCCTCTTCTGAGAAGTGTCTGTTCAAGTCTTTTTCCCATTTTGTAATTGGGTTGGCTGTCTTTTTGTTGTTGAGTTGAACAATCTCTTTATAAATTCTGGATACTAGACTTTTATCTGATATGTCGTTTCCAAATATTGTCTCCCATTGTGTAAGCTGTCTTTCTACTTTCTTGATGAAGTTCTTTGATACACAAAAGTGTTTAATTTTGAGGAGCTCCCATTTATTTATTTCCTTCTTCAGTGCTCTTGCTTTAGGTTTAAGGTCCATAAAACCACCTCCAATTGTAAGATTCATAAGATATCTCCCTACATTTTCCTCTAACTGTTTTATGGTCTTAGACCTAATGTTTAGATCTTTGATCCATTTTGAGTTAACTTTTGTATAGGGTGTGAGATACGGGTCCTCTTTCATTCTTTTGCATATGGATATCCAGTTCTCTAGGCACCATTTATTGAAGAGACTGTTCTGTCCCAGGTGAGTTGGCTTGACTGCCTTATCAAAGATCAAATGTCCATAGATGAGAGGGTCTATATCTGAGCACTCTATTCGATTCCATTGGTCGATATATCTATCTTTATGCCAGTACCATGCTGTTTTGACCACTGTGGCTTCATAATATGCCTTAAAGTCAGGCAGCGTGACACCTCCAGCTTCGTTTTTTTCCTCAAGACACTTTTAGCAATTCGGGGCACCCTGCCGTTCCAGATAAATTTGCTTACTGGTTTTTCTATTTCTGAAAAGTAAGTTGTTGGGATTTTGAGTGGTATTGCGTTGAATCTGTAAATCAATTTAGGTAGAATTGACATCTTAACTATACTTAGTCTTCCAATCCATGAACACGGTATGCCCTTCCATCTATTTAGGTCTTCTGTGATTTCTTTTAACAGTTTTTTGTAGTTTTCTTTGTATAGGTCTTTTGTCTCTTTAGTTAAATTTATTCCTAAGTATTTTATTCTTTTAGTTGCAATTGTAAATGGGATTCGTTTCTTGATTTCCCCCTCAGCTTGTTCATTGCTAGTGTATAGAAACACTACAGATTTTTGAATGTTGATCTTGTAACCTGCTACTTTGCTGTATTCATTTATTAGCTCTAGTAGTTTTGCTGTGGCGTTTTCAGGGTTTTCGACGTATAGTATCATATCATCTGCAAACAGTGATAGTTTTACTTCTTCCTTTCCAATTTTGATGCCTTGTATTTCTTTTTCTTGTCTAATTGCTCTGGCTAGAACCTCCAACACGATGTTGAATAACAGTGGTGATAATCGACATCCTTGTCTTGTTCCTGATCTTAGGGGGAAAGTTTTCAATTTTTCCCCATTGAGGATGATATTAGCTGTGGGTTTTTCATATATTCCCTCTATCATTTTAAGGAGGTTCCCTTGTATTCCTATCCTTTGAAGTGTTTTCAACAGGAAAGAATGTTGAATCTTGTCAAATGCCTTCTCTGCATCAATTGAGATGATCATGTGATTTTTCTGCTTTGATTTGTTGATATGGTGTATTACATTAATTGATTTTCTTATGTTGAACCATCCTTGCATACCTGGGATGAATCCTACTTGGTCATGATGTATAATTCTTTTAATGTGTTGCTGGATTCGATTTGCTAGAATTTTATTGAGGATTTTTGCATCTATTTTCATTAGAGAGATTGGTCTGTAGTTTTCTTTTTTTGTAATATCTTTGCCTGGTTTTGGTATGAGGGTGATGTTGGCTTCATGGAATGAATTAAGTAGCCTTCCCTCCACTTCAATTTTTTTGAAGAGTTTGAGCAGGGTTGGTACTAATTCTTTCTGGAATGTTTGATAGAATTCACATGTGAAGCCGTCTGGTCCTGGACTTTTCTTTTTGGGAAGCTTTTGAATGACTGATTCAATTTCTTTACTTGTGATTGGTTTGTTGAGGTCATCTATTGCTTCTTGGGTCAAAGTTGGTTGTTCATGCCTTTCTAGGAACTTGTCCATTTCATCTAAATTGTTGTATTTATTAGCATAAAGTTGTTCATAGTATCGTGTTATTACCTCCTTTATTTCTGTGAGGTCAGTGGTTATGTCTCCTCTTTCATTTCTGATCCTATTTATTTGCATCCTCTCTCTTCTTTTTTTTTTTTTTTTTTTTTTTTTTTTTTTTTTTTTTTTAAAGGAAAGACAGAGAGAAGGAAGGAAGGATAGAAGGAAGGAAGGAAGGAAGAAAGGGAAACATTTTTAAACATTTTCGTGTTTTATTGTATTCTGTTTCTCCGTTTTTGTTACATGGGCTGGGGCCGGGAATCGAACCGAGGTCCTCCGGCATAGCAGGCAAGCACTTTGCCCGCTGAGCCACCGCGGCCCGCCCTCTTCTTTTTTTTGTCAATCTTGCTAAGGGCCCATCAATCTTGTTGATTTTCTCATAGAACCAACTTCTGGTCTTGTTGATTTTCTCTATTGTTTTCATGTTCTCAATTTCGTTTATTTCTGCCCTAATCTTTGTTATTTCTTTCCTTTTGCTTGCTTTGTGGTTAGTTTGCTGTTCTTTCTCCAGTTCTTCCAAGTGGACAGTTAATTCCCGAATTTTTGCCCTTTCTTCTTTTTTGATAAAGGCATTTAGGGCAATAAATTTCCCTCTTAGCACTGCCTTTGCTGCGTCCCATAGGTTTTGATATGTTGTGTTTTCATTTTCATTCGCCTCAGATATTTACTAATTTCTCTTGTAATTTCTTCCTTGACCCACTGGTTGTTTAAGAGTGTGTTGTTGAGCCTCCACGTATTTGTGAATTTTCTGGCACTTTGCCTATTATTGATTTCCAACTTCATTCCTCTATGATCTGAGAAAGTGTTGTGTATGATTTCAATCTTTTTGAATTTGTTGAGACTTGCTTTGTGACCCAGCATATGGTCTATCTTTGAGAATGATCCATGAGCACTTGAGAAAAAGGTGTACCCTGCTGTTGTGGGGTGTAATGTCCTATAAATATCTGTTAAGTGTAGCTCATTTATTGTAATATTTAAATTCTCTGTTTCTTTATTGATCCTCTAGATCAATATTGATCATCAAGATCCATCTGTCTAGATGTTCTGTCCATTGATGAGAGTGGGGAATTGAAGTCTCCAACTATTATGGTAGATGTGTCTATTTCCCTTTTCAGTAATTGCAGTGTATTCCTCACGTATTTTGGGGCATTCTGATTCGGTGCGTAAATATTTATGATTGTTATGTTTTCTTGTTTAACTGTTCCCTTTATTAGTAGATAGTATCCTTCTTTATCTCTTTTAACTATTTTACACTTGAAGTCTAATTTGTTGGATATTAGTATAGCTATTCCTGCTCTTTTCTGGTTGTTATGCATGAAATATCTTTTCCCAATCTTTCAGTTTCAACCTATGTTTATCTTTGGGTCTAAGATGTGTTTCCTGTAGACAGCATATAGAAGGATCCTGTTTTTTAATCCATTCTGCCAGTTATGTCTTTTGATTGGGGAATTCAGTTCATTAACATTTAGTGTTATTACTGTTTGGGTAATATTTTCCTCTACCATTTTGCCTTTTGTATTATATATATCATATCTAATTTTCCTTCTTTCTACACTCTTCTCCACACCTCTCTCTTCTGTCTTTTCGTATCTGACTCTAGTGCTCCCTTTAGTATTTCTTGCAGAGCTGGTCTCTTGGTCACAAATTCTCTCAGTGACTTTTTGTCTGAAAATGTTTTAATTTCTCCCTCATTTTTGAAGGACAATTTTGCTGGATATAGAATTCTTGGTTGGCAGTTTTTCTCTTTTAGTAATTTAAATATATCATCCCACTGTCTTCTTGCCTCTATGGTTTCTGTTGAGAAATCTACACATAGTCTTATTGGGTTTCCCTTGCATGTGATGGATTGTTTTTCTTTTGCTGCTTTCAAGATCCTCTCTTTCTCTTTGACCTCTGACATTCTAACTAGTAAATGTCTTGGAGAATGCCTATTTGGATCTATTCTCTTTGGGGTGCGCTGCACTTCTTGGATCTGTAATTTTAGGTCTTCCATAAGAGTTGGGAAATTTTCAGTGATAATTTCTTCCATTAGTTTTTCTCCAGCTTTTCCCTTCTCTTCTCCTTCTGGGACACCCACAACACGTATATTTGTGCACTTCATATTATCATTCAATTCCCTGAGCCCCTGCTCAAATTTTTCCATTCTTTTCCCTATAGTTTCTGTTTCTTTTTGGATTTCAGATGTTCCACCCTCCAGTTCACTAATTCTAACCTCTGTCTCTTGAAATCTACCATTGTAGGTTTCCATTGTTTTTTTCATCTCTTCTACTGTATCTTTCATTCCCATATGTTCTGTGATTTGTTTTTTCAGACTTTCCATTTCTTCTTTTTGTTCATCCCTTGCTTTCTTCATGTCCTCCCTCAATTTATTGATTTGGTTTTTGAAGAGGTTTTCCATATCTGTTTGTATATTCAGAATTAGTTGTCTCAGCTCCTGTATCTCATTTGAACTATTGGTTTGTTCCTTTGACTGGGCCATATCTTCAATTTTCCTGGTGTGATTTGTTATTTTTTGCTGGCATCTGGACATTTGATCAAATTTCCCTGAGTGTGAGACCCAGCAGGTTGAAAGATTTTCCTGTGAAGTCTCTGGGCTCTGTTTTTTTTTTTTTATCCTGCCCAGTATGTGGTGCTTGTCTGTCTGCGGGTCCCACCAGCAAAAGATGTTGTGGCTCCTTTATTAATGCCATTATTGGTGTTTGGTTGGACCCAGTCCCTGCCACTGTCAGAAACTCCCTCCTCTCCCTCCGGGCAGCCGCCTGTGGGGGAGGGGCGCTGGTCGCTGCGGGTAGGGGCACTCGCTGATCCGAGACTCGCCACCGGACCCGGAAGCCGCCTGTGGGGGAGGGGTGCCGGTCGCCGCAGGTTGGGGCACTCGCTGATCCGAGACTCGTAGCCGGTCCGGGAAGCCGCCCGCGAGAGAGGAGTGCTGGCCGCCGGCCGCCGCAGCTTGGGAAACTTGCCTCTTTGAGACTCTCAGCTGGTCCGGGAAGGAGGGACGGAGGCGCACCAGCCGCCAGCCACTGCAGCCCGGGGAAGCGTGTGCCGCTCGGGGAGCTCACCGCGGCGGAGTCTCGCAGCCCGTCCAGCCAGTCCAGACTGGGGTATGCTGTGTGTCCGGTCCCTTCCGTGGCCCTGGGAGCTATTCTGCACTGTTTCTGGTCACCTAGTAGTTGCTCTGGAGGAGGAACTAAGACGCGTGTACATTACTAAGCCGCCATCTTGGTCCCGACTCTGATGGGATTTTACTCTTCCCATCAAAAGGTAGAGTCTGTGTCCCCTGTCCTTGAACTTGGGTAGGCCTTTGTGACTGCCTTGACTAACAGAAAGTGGCAGACACTGTATGACTCACTTCTGAGGCTAGATCACAAAAGGCTATGCAGCTTCTTCCAGATTTTCTTGCGCTAGTCCCTATGGGAGCCTTTGCTACCATGTAAGAAGTCTGTCTAGTTACCCTGAGGCCACCATGTGGAGAGACCATAGAGAGAATGAGATGTCCTTGGAGGCCCGGTACTTTGAGTCCCCTCAGCCCAGACAGTAGACATGTGAATAATCAAGACTTCAGGATAACCCCAGCCCTGCCATCATCTCATACACCCACACGAGGGTCCTTGAGCAAGAATCAAGTAGCCAAGCCCAGTCAACAACTAGAATCATGAAAGATAATAAATGATTGTTGTCATAAATCACGAAGTTTGCGGTGGGTTGTTACTTAGCAATAGATAACTGAAACACAGTCCCCACTTGAGAATCTAGGGAGCAAAATAAATATACTGCTATAATACACATTTACTGTAGACCTACCTTGTGACAAATTTTCACTAGAAAGAGAAGATAATGATTTAGAGTCTCTAACTTCAAGAGGCTTCCAGGCTATTAAGGGAGATTCTACCACAAATATAAGAACATAGGGCCACAAAGAGAAGTACACAGAATATACATTGGGAGTATGCTCTCAGAGATTCCTGGATGAGCTTCCTCTGATGATGGGCCAGCAGAAGTAGGAAACTGTCCTCCAGATGGGGAATCCCATGGAACAAAGTGAAAATAAGCGTAAAATTTTTTGATCCTACCACACAGCCAGTTCATCAAGGACAGAGAGCATGTATTCTCCAATACAGTCATACTGCATGGGTTTCCTCAATACATCCTTGTGGAATGGGTAGATGGGAGAGGGTGAATCCTGGCTGTGTCACCTGGGATAAATCATTTGCTTTGAGTCTATAGTCCTCAGCTTCCTCATCTGTACAAGAATGCGACCAGGAGATCTCTGAGGTTTCTTTCCAGCTCACTCCTTCTAGGATTCCAAAGAGTGAGTATGAATATTCATCTATGTGTTCACTTGGTCTTAACTATAACCAAGCAAATGCAAATACATGCTAGGGAGAGTCAACGTATCTTTGTTAAGACTGATTGCATGTAACTAACTCAATCCAGTTTAAGCAGGGGGTGGAGGAATGAAGTAGGCGGGGAACTGAACATCGGATGCAAGGGTTTCTGGTAGAACTCAGGTCAGGAGTCCAACCAGACATCAGGAGGATTAGGTGCCAATAACTGGGAAGTTGCTGGGAAACGGCGCAGGATAGTCCCTCCACCCCAATCTCTGATTCTCTCTTAGTTTGTAAATCTCCTCTTCTTGAAAACCAGCTTTCTTGGCTTCTCTGTACAAGAAAGAGCCCTCCAAGTTGATCTCAAGGCACTACCAGCAATTCACACATTAACTAGCTGGGTCTGAGTCCAAATTCCCAATTCCCAGAAAAAGCGCTCTGATTGGCCCAGCCTCCTTTAGGGTTTCCCCCTTGGTCCAATCACCTCTCACATAATACAGAGGGCTTGTCACATAATACAAACATGGCTGCTGAAGGTG
Source organism: Tamandua tetradactyla (assembly GCF_023851605.1). Taxonomy (NCBI): domain Eukaryota; kingdom Metazoa; phylum Chordata; class Mammalia; order Pilosa; family Myrmecophagidae; genus Tamandua; species Tamandua tetradactyla. Next base: position 62,072,500 of record NC_135337.1, read on the forward strand.
GTTACCATGTGTTTGGGAGCAGGCATCCGACAATGACCACAGGGTGTTATTATAAGGCAGGCAGCCTTGCTGAAAGGTGTCTATTACAAAATACAGGAAACGGGAAAAACTTTTGTATGGACTATTGATAAGGATAAATTTTCTCTAAGTTTAACTTCCTATTAATGTGCACTGAAATCCTCTCCAAAGCTACTTTAGAAACTCTGCCAAATTGCAGAAAACACAGTTAATTTTCAGCCTCACTATGAACATTATGACGATGCTAGTTCATAAGGAGACCTCAAGTTCTGGGTTGCCAATGCCTGCCAGAGCTTACTTTTTCACCATGTTATCACAGACATAAATTGGAAAACGTAAACAAATGTCTCCACTGAGCTTCCACCGGAATTACTGAAAGCTATTGGGAATTTGGGTGTGCCTTTAGAAGCCAGTCTATTTGTGGATGACCCTGCAAGAGAATTAAGCCATTAGTGAGATTCTGCGGAAAGGTGAGTGCCTGAAGATCAATGCTATGGAATAAAGGAAAAGCTGTTATTTTTGACATTTTGACGGTCGCTTTAGGATCTGGTTCTTATTAGCCCCATTTTTGCTTTGTAAAAGGCTTTTCTTTTAAAACGAAAAAAAATGTCAGGGAATTTGGAACAGAAACTTACAATAAAACATGGCCCCTGACTCTCTGTTCTATCACTCTTACAAATAAACAAAAATACTTAGAGAAGTCTGGGAGAAGGTATTTCATGGTGGTTACCTGATGTTAGCCGTTGTATTGGTCATTGCCTAGAATTCCTTGCTGGGAAAAGAACAGAAAAGGGGAGAACAGAGAATGAGAAAGAGAGAGAGAGAGAGAGAATGAGCAAGTTCGTTTTAACTATAAATGTTTTAAAATCTTTGTAGACTTACTGATTGCAACAAGACACCCTCTTCCATATTTTTTTCTCCAATCATCCTATTTTGCAAGCTACATTATTCACAAACGAGACATTCAAGAAACACAAATTCTCAAATAAAAATATGCACACTGCCAGTGGAAAAGCAAACAAAAGAAGCTAATGTACTGTGGCTAAAAAAATTTTCAAACAAAGTGGCAGTAATTTACTGCCCTTGCTCTTAGCTGGACCCCATGAACATAATCAGAACCCCCAGGACTGATGGGAAAGTGTGATTTACAGTAAATCTCAGGATAATAAAAGAAAATGAAAAAGCAAATTGCGCATGAACATGAAAACTATATTTCTTCTGCTTTCAGCAATTGAATCAAATTTCCAGCCAGAATTTCAGGGTGAAACTTAGAAGTCCCTCAAGAAGCAAACTATGAGCCAAAAGGGTCCACTCTTGAACACTGCTCCAGCCACCCAAATGACATTATTAATATTTAGAGATGACAGTGATTAGAAAGATGCATACTGCTCCATCTGTTTGAAAAGTAGTAAAGAGGCAGGCAGGCCTGGATTTAAGTTTTGATTCTGTCACTTGCTATTGCGTGTGCCTGGGATGGATTATTTAACATTCCAAACCCTGGTAATACTTGTTACCTTAGGTTCTTATAAGGATAAATGAGATAAAGTACTTAGGAATGTGTTTAACACCTACTAGTGTCAATAAATTTAGTTATAAATTTTAAATAACAATAAATAATACATTTTGTTAAATGTGTTCATATACTTAAACCATTTAAACAGTACACGGTACATAGTAAAGTCCTTTGTAAGTGCTTGTCATTATTATTGCTAAAATGTGGACATCAGTTCATCAGAATCATTTGACAATGGGGTGAATTTACTTTCAGGGTGAACAACTTCCTCTAAACCACTTCAATGTTGAAAATTCGTCTAACTTTCCAACTTTATTAAGCATAATGTGTTAAATGTCGACTTAAAACTTTCACAACAGATCAGAAGCCCGGTTTCTAGTACCAACTCTACTACCTGTTTATCTGGAAAATAGGGATAAGGATACCTATCATGTCTTTCTTCTAGTTTTGGTGGCTAGTAAATGCAATCATGCATGTGAAATTATTTGGAAAACAACAAAATACAAGCCAAGTAAAAGACAGCAGAAATGTCGCTATTATCATTCTTTTAGACATAACCTGTCTCTGAGGCTGCATGGGAACAAGGGCACGGAGACACCATATTATACCGAGCAGATTGCTTTGTACATGAATTGCTTATTTATTTTCTTGCCTTTTCCTTCTTTGTCTTTAAAAATTGAGTGCAGAAAACAATAGCAGTTAACTGAGGATTTCATTTTGTGGTTCCAAATTCTTGAGGTTTGCTATAGGACTGTTATTAGGGAACAAAGACACATCACCCTAATAGCATCCTCCAAGCACTGGTTACACAGCCCTGTCTCTGGTTACAATTTTGGAAGACATCCCAGAACCTCTGAAATTACAAGCCAAAAAAGGGGGAAATGAGGACCAGGGGATTGGGTCTTGTCCCATCTCTGCCATCCAGGTACTGTTTGATATTGAGTGAATTAAGTCACTCCTCTGGATCATGTACATTAAACTGAAGGCAGATTTGGCTAAATGATCTAAAACTAAAAGTAGTGCCAAATTTATATTCAACAGGTTTTATTGCATTTTTACCTTGCAAGACACTAAAAATACTATTCTCTTCCTACCCCTACTGCCTTCAGGAACAACATAGTTTGTAAAATCAAAACTGGAGAAAGAGGAGAACAGCTGAAATTCCTTTCCTGGGAAAACAAACCAGGGTTAAAAAAAGAGAGAGAGAGAGAAAGATATTCCTGGCCATTGATTTGGTATTATCATTTCTTCTCTGACCAGAAACAAACAAACAAAACCAACATAGCAGAGAAGAGTTTCACAGCACATGCCAAAATGTTCTTTAAATCCTCCATGCTCCCCAAACACACACCCACATGCAGCAGCAAAGGCTTTCCATAAAACTCAAGGCTGCGTCTTCACAACAAGAAAGAGAGATGATGGGCTAAAAAACTTAATTGAAAAGATGGAGATACATGATCATTTTTAAGTTATCCCCAAAATTATATCAAAATGTACCTCAACTTCAAGATCCTAAGGCCTAGTTCTCTTGTGGGCAAAAAGTAATATAGCCAAATAGAAGTTGCCAGAGACCAGAAAGCGTTATTTATTTGGAGTGATCAACTATCCTTAATATTCATTAACTTTCCAACTGGGATGCATTTGTTTGAGGAGACTCTTTTGATCTGATAAGAGCCTGGCTCCAGGATGAAGAAACAAAATGACCCAAACTCTTATGGGGGAGACACTTTCGCACATGAATCACCCAAGAAAAATAACTGTTGCTTTTGAACGTTGGCTGCCTGCCCTAGAAGCTAACCCTGAGGGGATCAGTCTGCAGGGACCCACCTTCAGCATGGAATGCAATCAGGATAGTAAGGCTAAGTACCTCATCCATCTGCCTTCTACAGGCAGGTAGCAACTCATGCATTTTTTTCCCCCAAGACAGAGTTGCCTTTGGTTGGAAAACATAGCCCCTATTGTTTAGGACCTAGTTAATTTTACTTAGTATGGATAGTTCAAACCTGGGTCCTCCAAACAGGGTCTTAAATACTAATTGATAGGACCAATAACACATGAAACAATGTAATGATCATTTGTAATAATCTTTAGATTTTTAAAAGCTTTATAATAGACCTTTTACACAAAATGATGAGAGAGAGTCAATTTTATAGGCCTATTCTTAAACTGATGCCAGGGACTTACTTAGAATTTGAGTCACAGAATTTTAGAGATAGGAGAAAACTGAAATATTAGTCATACCAACGGCCCCAACACATTCCTGAAAAATGTTCATCTGGTCTGCTTCAATACCTCTAAGGAGAAGGAGATTACTTCTCCAGGAGGAATGTGCAAAGGAGAAGGACTAGCTGCTTGACCTTACCCAAGGGCTTTAGCTTCTTGGAAATTTGGTTCTCTCCTCTACAAAAGAGGGGAAATGACTGATAAGCTATGTGTGAGTGGTGGTGTGGTGGGGATAATGCAGAGCAGCAGGATGGTTCCTGGTTATCAATGAGTGTTAGTTTTCTTCCACTTTTCAATTTATTAAAAAGATCTTGCAAATATTAGACCAAAATCTGCTTCTTTATAACTTTTATCTGGTGTTCTTAGTCCCCTCTCAGGGACCATGGAAACATTTTGTTCTCTCTTCTGTAGGGCATCACTTATAGCACTTGAGGATTAGTAAAGTTTCTTTAATCTTCTCTTCTCTAGTCTAAACTCAACCAATTGCCTCCACCATTCCTCAGAACTAATGAATAAGTTAAGTCATAATCAAGTCATAACCTTTATGGACTATCACTAAAATTGAAAGCAGAAAAATTGGGGGTGTATTAAGGTGAGATCCCTGCTTTCAAGGAGCTTAAATGTATCATGTAGTCAAGGTAAAATTGGGCGAGATCAACAGACATGCAAAGTGTCATGATCGTGTATGGAAGGAGAAACTAAATTTGACTGGAGAAGTCAGGGAAGGTTTCAAGGGAAGCTATATTTGAGTTGGGTACTCAAGAACTGGAAGGACTTTGAAAGGAGAAAGCTTATGCTGGTGACCAGCATAAGTAAGAGCATGTGTGGTAGACTGAGTTAATGTGCCCTAGGAAAAACATATTCCTTATCTTAATTGGCACTCCTGTGGGTGTGAATCCATTGTAATCCTTGAAGATGTTACTTTTATTTAAAGTATGGGCCAATTGAATGAGTCTGGATCTTAATCCAGACTACTGGAGGCTTTATAAAGGGACCTGTAAATCATAGGAAGAGAGCAAGGAGAAGACATTGCCATTGATGGGGGGCAGCAATGCAAGCCATGTAATCCCAAGGATGGAGGCAAGTTAGCATCAGAACACTACTGACTTTGAAAGGACGCAAGCCTTCTAGCCACTGAAACCACGAGACAATAAATTCCTGTTGTTTCAGACAACACATTATGTGATATTTGTGATAGCATCTCTGACAAACTAATACAGCATGGAAAAGTGAAATGTAGGAAACGTTTAAAGAAGGGCAGTTACAATGGAGAATTAGTGGACTAAGACCAAGGAGAAGAGGAACTCAAGTATCATCACTGTGGGTAGGCATATTGACCTACTAGCTGGAATGAGGAAATACAAATAGCCAAGCTTTGGAGTCAGAGAAACCTACATCCAATTCTCAGTTTTGCTGTTTTATTGAGTAACTTTGAGCTAATTACTCAGCCTCTCTAAGCTCAAATTCCTTGTTTGCTAACGGGAAAAAGAGATCCTATATATAAGGCACCATTCACAGGGCCTGGCACATGGATGGTGTGCTGGTTTGAAATTGTTGTGTACCCCAGAAAAGCCGTGTTCTGTAATCCTGATTCGATACTGTTAGGTGATGTGCTGGTTTGAATCTGTGGTGGACCCCAGAAAAGCCACGTCCTTTAATCCTCATTCAATATTGCTGACTGGGATCTTTTTTATTGCTCCTTTGGAGATGTGATTCACTCAATTGTGGGTACTAACTTTTGATTAGAGGGAGATGTGACACCACCCATTCCAGGTGAGTCTTGATTAGTTTTCTGGAATCCTTTAAAAGATGAAGCATTTTGAAGAGAGACAGAGAACTCAGGCCACCAGAGACCTTTGGACATGAAGAAGGAATATACCCCCGAGGGAGCTTCATGAAACAAGAAGCCTGGCTCAAAAGCTAGCATACATCACTATATTTGCCATGTGCCTTTCCAGCTGAGAGAGAAACCCTGAACTTCATTGGTCTTCTGGAACCAAGGTATCTCTTCCTGGATGCCTTAGATTGGACAATTCTATATCCTTGCTTTAATTTGGACATTTTCACAGCCTTAGAACTGTAAACTAGCAACTTATTAAATTCCCCCTTTTAAAAGCCATTCCGTTTCTGGTATATTGCATTCCAGCAGCTAGCAAATTAGAACAGGTGGGATCTTTTTGTATTGTTTCCATGTGAATGTGACACATCCAGTTGTGGCTGGGGTCTTTTGATTAGGTGGTTTCCATGGAGATGTGTCTCCACCCATTCATGGTGAGGTTGCTTACTGGAACCTTACTTTAAGAGGGAACGATTTTGCAAAAAGCTTCAGAGCCCATGCAGCCAGAGACTTTTGGAGATGCAGAAAGAAAATGCCCCCCAGGGAAGCTATTTTGAAAGGAGAAGCCAGGAGAGGAGAAAAAGCTAGCAGACTTCACCAAATATCTTCCCACCTGACAGGGGTATTCTGGACCCATTGGCCTTCCTTAAGTCAAGGTATTTTTTCCTGGATGCCTTAGTTTGGCCATTTTTATGGTCTTAGCACTGTAAACTTGTAACTTAATAAATTCCCTTTATAAAAGCCAGCCCATTTCTGGCATACTGCACTCCTGCAGCTTGATCAAACCAAAACAGATGGTATTCAATGCTAGCACTAATATTATTATAATTAATTAATGATGACCACAGAACTGGTACTGGTATAGGATGTTCAATATCTAAATACTTCTTAAAAGTATCCTCTAGCTTAAAAATAATGCATATTCTTAATTCTTAACATTCCTTAGTGAAATGTCAGTGATCTAATTCTGAACAAGGAAAAAAGGTTTTTTGGAAAGAATAGTAGGAACTGTGAAAGAAAATGGGCATGCATTCTTGCCATTCATGTGGCCTGAGGATAGGGGATCCTGAGCACAGCCAGATGGGTCCCTAAATGGCTTTCTGTCTGGCAAACTCCTATGTATCCTGTAATACTCAACTCAAATGTCACCACTTCCATAAAGCCCTTCCCACAATTCCCCCACTCCCTCTATTATGCATCCACTTCTTTTAGTCTGTCTCTCCCACTAGACTGTGAGCATCTTGTGGACAGATACACATATTATTTATCTCTGTATCCATCACCTAACAGAGTGTCTGGTATGTAGCTCAACAAATCCTCTTGTTTAATGAATTAATGGGATAGAAATAGGAATTCTGATTTCAAAAATTTAGGGAAACAGGAAGATGCTGAAATTATCCAGGAGACACTCAAAAAACAAAATTTGAACTTTATACGTCTGTAAGAGATGCATTCCAGATGCAACTGTCCACACTGGCAACGGGACAAGATATAATCATGATGGGGGCTCTGTTTATACCCTTTTCCAGCCAACAGTTATATCAATGTCTTAGATGAAGATCAAATTAATATAGGACATAAAGTTGGGAGGTTATAAGTGTGCTAAATGATTTCATCAAATAGAAATCTAACATGTTGAAATATAATAGGAATAGCTTACAGTGAGTACTGGCACAAAGAATACTGGTTACATACGTATGAGAAAAGAGAGATGCAGGTAAATGGCAGTAACTGTAAGAAATTCACAGGAGGCTTCTTAACTGCCAGTTCATCATAAGTCAAAAATAAGATGAAGCTTTTGAGAAGCTGGGAATTTAAGCTGTAGAAATTAAAGTGCAAAAAGGAGGAGGAGAAGGTCCTGCTGAATCCTATGTGGTCCAGGCCTATCTGGGTATTGCGTGCTCACTCCACGGTATAACAACTTGTGGAGGAAGAGTCTGGAAACCAAGCTAGGAGCAGTAATAATGAAAAGAATAGAAAATGTATACCCAGAGAAAGAGAAGATTCTGTGGTTAATAATTCCATGATGATAATGCATTTCAAGGATCATGCATGACCTTCCCTAATCTTCAAAACAACTTCATGGGGTCTAAGCATTCCTAAGCCTAAGAACAGACAAAGCTCCCAAACTATTCACCATTTTATTCCCAAGTTCAAAGCAAAACTGGAACAAGTTAGCATATGTCTATACAATGATAAGTTCCATAACAGATTCTTGGTATCAATATATTATGGCAATCATTCCGACTTTTCTCGTTTCTTTTCATTGTACTTAGAAATGTATCTAGAGATGTATTTTTTATTTTATTCATCATAAAGAAAGCCAGAAGACACTGCTTCAAACATGGTGTGCATACCGTAGCAGTTTAGAAGTAATAAAGTACTGGAGTTACAATCAAGTCTGAAATAACAATATACAACCTTTAATATCTAATGGTGGCCAGCAGTTAATGCCTTTTTGCTCCAGCATTTAGCTCTGTTGATCTGTCTCAAATGTAGAATATATAATAATAGGAATTCTCTTTTTTTTGGCATGGGCAGGCACCGGAAATTGAACCCAGGTCTCCAGCATGGCAGGTGAGAATTCTGTCACTGAACTACTGTCACACTGCCCTGTAATAATAGGAATTTCTGAACTTCATTTTATAGCTGATAGAACTGGGGCTCCAAGAAGTTAAGTAGTGTGCCCAAGGCCATATAGGTACTGAGAGCCAGGGCCAACATCTGACTGCAAAGTTCAAAGAACACCTTCCATTTACTTTCTCAGAGGAGGTGGGAGTAGACATGGCAGAGTGAGAAGGAAGACCAATTGGCTCAGCCTAAGGAAAGCCTTCTTACACCTTAGGCTTTCTGAAAAAGAATAGGCCCCTTGTATAGTGTCACTAAAGAGAGTATTGAAGGCGGCAGCTACTGAGAGGCTTTTGGAAGCAAGGAATCACAAATCAGCTATAAAGTTAGATTTATATGACCTCTAAGGGTCATCCAACTTGGAGATGTTCTGATTATAGTTGTAGAGAAATAATTGATTCTGGCACTACATTAATTTGTTGCCCTCTCTCAGTCTAGAAACATAGCTCAATTTATGTAGTCCAGACTTTGAAAAAGAGGTGTTTATTTATAATACTTTCAAGGAAATATAATACACTATTTCTCTCATCTTGGGGAAGGGAAGGCTTTTCTAAACATGACACCAATGTAAAAAATAATAAAGAAAAAGATCAGTAGATTTGATTTCATAAAAAGAAAAGTTCCTGTGTTAAAAAAAACACCCACATCATAAACATAAAAGCTAAACTAGTGAAAAAAATGCAGATTTCAACAAGGAAATAAAAAAGAAAAGATAAACACTCTAATAGAAGGAGGAAAATGCATAAATATTCGCTGCAGAAAAAATGGCCTCTAAACATAAAAAATATTTCATTTTAGCATCAAAATTAGTTTGATCTAAGAAATAGAGGTTGAAATAACAATGGCATGCCATTTTGCTTTTCAAGTTGACAATGACTAAGAAAAATGACAATATCTACTGTTGGTGAAGGTGAACAGAATGGTGCATTCTCATTCACTGTTGCTAGGGATGGTAAATGTGCTGGTAGATTTATGATAAAGCCATGTGATAAGTAACTTCATGAAGCCAGGTATGCCCTATGCCCTTTAAGTCATTTTTCATTGCAGTAATTATAATAGCAAAAAAAAAAAGGAATAATCCCAATTGTCCAGCAACAGGGGATAGGTTAAATAAATTATGAAACACCCATATGGTGGAACATGTTTAATATGACTAATAAAATTATTTTTAATAATTAAAAATGCCTAATGACCCCCCCCCCCCCAAAAAAAGATGTTTGTAACATTGTTCTTAAAAGACAAATGCCGTTTACAAAAGAGAAAGCTCCAGTGTGGTTCCATTGTGGTCAATGTATGTATGAAACTATATGCATAAAAAAAGACTAAAAACAGTAACTATAATTTTGGCCGTGCTTCACTTTCCAGATTTTCTACAAGAAATATGTTTAGCTTCTGTAAATCTCTGTAATTCTCATTTTTCAAAGAGGGAAAAAAAATTTTTCCAAAGTTACCTTAGTGGTCATGCCACAGCTCTTACTCAGGTCTGGGGCTGCAGCACTAAGTAAAAGCAGCTCCAGAAAACATCAGGCCCATTTTTGTGGCCTCACGGCACTAGCAGCACTGAGAAACAGCATGATGAAAGCGCATCATTATAGCTGTTTTATTTATTTAGATTTTTTTTCATTGAGGTGAAATTTACATAACACAATTAACCATTTTTAAAGTGAACAATTCAGCACACAATCATAATACTGTGCGGTCACCATCTTCATCTAGTTTCAAAATATTTTCATCATGCCCAGAAGAAATGCCCATTAAGCAGTTGCTCCACATTCTTCCCTTCCCCCCAGCTCCTGGCAACCATCAATCTGTTTCCTATCTCTACGGATTTACCTATCCCGCCTAGTTCACATAATGGAATCATACAATAGGTGGCCCTTTGTGTCTGGCTTATTTCACTTAGCATTATGTTTTCAAGGTTCCTCCATGTTGTAGCATGTATCAGTACTTCACTTCTTCTGAGGGCTGAGTAACAGTCTGTTGTAGGGATATACCACATTTTGTTTATCTGTTCATCTACTGATGGACATTTGGGCTGTTTACACCTTTTGGCTATGAGTAGCACTACTATGAACATGTGTAAACATGTATTTATTTGAGTACCTGTCTTCAATTCTTTGGGGTATATATGCGTTTTTTTTTTTTAATTTATTTTACTTACTTTTTTTATCTTACTGCAAGAGTATAGGATATTTATGAAAGAAAATTTGGAAATTAGAGGAAGAACACAAATAAAAAACTCATCCAAGCATAATTTAAAATATCCTTTTCTAGAGAGGATAGTCTCTAAGTCTATAAAACCCTTCTTGTTTTGTCCCCTATGAACTCAGATAATTATTTTAGAAACAGGTAGTGATTGAGAATGTGGGCTCTGTAACCAGCAGAACCTGAATTTCCATCCTGGTTCTGCCATTCACTAGCTGAATCACTTTACCTGTCTCTCTCTAAGATGGTTTTCCTGTCTGTAAAATGGACATAAAAGTACCTACCTCTCAGGGTTTCATGGCATATTAAATGAACTAGTGTGAGTAAAGTGTCTAGCACAGCGCCTGGGGCAGAGCAGGGGCTCTGGAGGCGTCAGCTGTAACAGAACTCCCCCCCCCCACCCCGCCAAGAGTGAGGTCCATGAGGGAGGGATTTTGTGTTTCCACCACCATATCCCCAGCACCACACGGTTCCTGATACACAGATGGCACTCAACAAATATCTGCAGCATGACTCATTCATGAAACCCTCTTGAAGGGAGGAGCTGAAATTAGAGTCCTGGGACAGATCTCTGGGAAGAACACAGTTCTCTGAGTTCCGGAGACAAGTAAAGGCCATGAATATGAAATTCTTGCTGGGTCAATTTGAATCTACACAACCAGACTCTAATAACAGGAGTTGGTTAGGTGCAGGAGACACTAAAAGTGAAATAATTTCAGAAAATGAACAGAATATAAGTTAGTGTTGGTTGCAGCAACTGGGAGCAAAGCTAGGGACCCTCTAGGCATATGGTAAATTGAACTTCCCAAGCTGTTCTACCAGCTAAGGCTTTGGGCGCTTTTTTCAAAGCAAATGAAGCATTTGATGGAATAAACCCAGGAAAAGAGATATTTAAGCATGGGGCTTTGACAGGAACTACCCTGAAGTAATATCATTTGGAACTAAAGGGATGATTAGTGAGCTTCTCACAGCCCTAAAGAAAATCTTGCCTGGCACAGGAATGCAAGATCTTCCAACCTTGTCTAAAAACATTTCCCACACACTCCAGTGCATCCTAATGATGGTTGTTAATGGGTTGCAGAGCTCTATGCCTGATGAAGGCCCTACTGCCTTCCTTCTTTGGTGGGTCCCCAACTCCAAACAAGGCACTTGCCCGGTTGTGAACCAGTTTCTCCTACAAGCTCAGAAGGGTGGAATGGAACTGTAGGCCCATGAGCTCCCAGGAAAGAGGCCAGAGAGAATGAAGGTCTGACCCATGTTTCAGGCAGCTGTTAGCTGGGTCTGGCCAAAGAGGATGTGAAAATCCTCTGTTAGAGTCACATTCCTATGAATTCATACTGCTCCTTTATAGTATTCATCACTACAATAATTGAGTGATTTTGAGTGTGTTTGTGCATGTAAAATTGTTTAAAGTCTGCCTCTTGTACTGCATCTGAAAACAAACTGTTTCTACCTTGTTCATTATTGCATCTTCAGCCTCTAGGGTAATCCTGGCCCATGGTAGGCACTCAATAAACACTGAGTAAATGAGTCTAAGGCACGTATTTCAAGGGTCAATTCAGCTTAGAAAATATTATATACTGCCAAGGGCATGAATTTGAATTCTGACTTCTCTGCTTTGAGACTTTGGGCAAGTTGCTTGTATTTGTTTCCCGAGACTGCTGTTTATAGATCACCACAAACGTGGTGGCTTAAAACAACAGAAATTTATTCTCTCACAATTGGGGAGGCCCAAAGTCTGAAATCTGGAAGGGTTGTGCTCCCTTCAAGGTCTCTAGAAGACAGCCCGTTCCTTGTCTCTTCCAGCTACTGCTGGCTATCATTTTCACATCAAGACCTTCTCGTGTGTCAGTATGAAAACTCCCTCTGCTTCTTTCTTATAAAGATACCTGTGATTGCATTTTGGGTCCACCAAGATAATTCTAGATGGTCTCCTCATCTCAAGATGCTTAACTTAATTATATCTGCAAGGCCCTTTGCCAAATAAGGAAACATTCACAGGTTCCAGGGATTAGGATGTAGACATCTTTTTTGGGAGCCATCATCCATCCAATCCCTACATCTTCTAAGGCTCAGTTTTTCAATCTTTAAAATGGAGATACTACATCTTGGAATTTTTCTGAAGATTTAGTGCGATGATGCATGTAAATCACTTAAAATAATTCATGGAACATAAAAAGCCTTCAATAGATAATAGCTCCTAATAGCTGAAATTATTTTATGAGGAAGGGAGATATTGCTTTGACTACCCATATGGAAGAAGTGATGGAGGTATGCCAACACATTAAGATTTAAGAAAATAACTGAATCATTATTACTCTATCTCTATATTTATTTAATTGTACTGGAAAGTGAGCTCAGTCCTCTTACAAACTACACTACATTCAATACTTAACCCTGGAAGACTGGTATTCTCCCCATTTTACAGTTGAAAAAAACTCAAGATCAATTTTCAAGAACTGGAGCTGGCCACAGAGTTTAAATATAAACCTAAGTCTTCTCACTCCAAGTCCAGCTCTTTTTCTACTTTACCTAGAAAGATAAGGACAGAAATAGGGATGTGCCAAATACATATACCTAGATCAATCACTTGTCAGAACATTATGAAAAGAGTTGGGCTACAGAGCAGATTAGTCCAGAACTCTAAAACAGTGGTTCTCAACCTTGGTTGCACATTAGAATCACCTGGGGAGCTTTTAAACCTCTCAAATCACAGACTGTACACCAGACCAATGAAATAAGAATCTGGGATGGGGGTGAGGAATGGACTCAGGCATTAGTCTTTTATAAAACTCCCCAGGTGATTCCAATGTATAATCGAGATGAAGAACTACTGCTCTATCAGTGGTTCTCAAACTCTGATGGGCATCAGAATCATTTGGGGAAGTTGGTAAACATACAGAGGCTTAGGGGCTCAGCTTCTTCAATGAGTTTGGGTTTCTCTGGGTGATTCTGATAACCACCAAGTTTGAGGACAACTGCTCTAAGTTACCTGTCACCTCAATGTTCTGATTTTCACCACTCATTCAAGCACCTGTAGCAGGTGTTGCAGATACAGGGGTGCATAAATAAGACATAATTTCTTATCTCAAAAAGTTCAGTCTGGCAAGCTGTTCTCATCCCTCTCAAAGCACTCTCTATAGGGCTCTTCCTTGTACACCCTTTTGCTTGAATGGAAGATACATGAGGGCTTTGCCTGAAATTAAGAAGATGCTCAATAAAAACTTCTTGCATGAGGGAAGGGAGGAAGAAGGAGAGGGAGAGGGAGAACATACACGAAAACAAGCAGCACCTCATAATGTGGGAAGGTTGAACCACTTCACAGAAGAAGGTGTAATTACCTATGAGGGAATACAGAGGTCAGGAAAGACTTCTTGAAGGTGGCAAAGAGACTGGTCTGAGACTGGTCTTTAAGGATGACCAAAAGTTAGAAAAAGTATTTCATCATAGCAAACAAAGTTTGCAGAGATGCCTGAAATAGGACGGGAACATTGAGTAGTTTGGTTCTATCTAGATTTTAAAAAAGCAAGAATGGCAGAAGAGGAGGAGGAGGAGGCAAGCATAGACAGGAGTCAGATGATAAAATCTATATGGTCCTTCTCCTCCTTTTGCCAAGAGGCCTCTAAGTGCAAAAGACCCTGTAAGTCTTCAAGCAAAGTGAATCAAAGCCACAGCCCCAGGTTCAGAAAGGTCCTTCTATGATCCCTGTGAGAGGAAGCCCAGTCCATAAGTTCCTAGAAGCACCCTGAGGTCAAGCTTGGGAAGTCATTTCTGAGTTGGGTGCACAGCAAGGCAGGTTTTAATGCAAACCAAAAGTCAGCCAAGCAAGGAAAAAGACGGCCTGAGAAACTAGAGGAACTCATTCCCTGCCACTTCCTGATTATTTACGAGGCCAAAAATGTGCTTTGTCTTAGCCAGGAAAGACCAAAAATGGTTCCTAGGGAGTAAGGAATCTGAGAGCCAAGATAGGAGGTAGATAAATCTCTACCCCAATTCTAAATGGGAAAAACAGGAGCATAAATATTTTCAAGCTTGTCTGTTCTTCTGTCTTGACTGGATGGCAGTTGCTGGGAGGAGGAACTGGGGCTCTCTGCCCCTCACACAGCTAAGTTGCTGATTTGTAGAACACCCCAGGGGCTCACTCCTCCAAGCTGAATGTCCCACTGACAGCAGCAGATAGGGGAGGTGATGAAAGATGTGAGGGAGTGGGTGCCAAGAGTTGTAGCTGGAATGAGTGGCAAGGCAGAGCTTCTCTGTTTCATCAGTGGTGCCCAATGACAAACATTTCCACGTTAAGCAGGTTGTAAGAACCAAGATTGACCATAAAGGATCATTGTTCCTCTATTTTATGACAGAATTCCATAGTCCTCATCTGGAATGTTCCTTTTCCTAATATGAGTAAACCTTCAAGTAAAGAGAATTAACAAGGGTCCAGGGGAGAGCTGCTTGGTTGAAAGGGGACTAATTTCCATGTAACCTGTTTCCAAGCTGGGTTCCAGGCTTTGGGACCAAGAGCAAGGGATAAAGCAGACATTAAAAAGCTGACAAGCAGCTCCCTAGATATATCTGGGCCCCCACTCTTGTATCAAAGTATTTGTCTCACCACTTAGCCAGCATGGGGGAAATAGTACAAAATGAAGCTGAAGAGATAAAAAAGAATGGCCAGAGTAAGAGGGCTCCATTGGAAAGTACCCAATTGTTGCCCCGAAGCTGGGATTTCCTGATGTTTTGTGGTTCCAGTGCTGTCCTTTATGGAACCATTATCAATTTATAATCCCTCTGTGCTTCAGGTTTCTAATCCACAGAAGACTTCTCCACAGAACAGGGATAATTGGGGATATAGCCTGTCTCTGAGAGTCAACCATCAGATTATAACAGTGTTAATGTTTCCCTACACATAAGGTACAGTTATCCTTTCCACATCGCCGGAGTTAGAGGTAAGGTGCTCCATGATCTGGAAAACCCACCTAAAATTTTTTTGCCCTCCCTTTGTATCTGAGAAGAAGTCTTCGATCAGTTTCTTCAAGGCTTCAGGAAACTTTCTAGTTGCCTCTTGATCAGCAGATGCTGCCTCCCCCATTAACTTTTACATTGCATAGGCTAAAGCTTTTTTTTTGTTGTTTATTTTCATATCAGCCTTTGCTGGACTGAAAATCCATACAGCAGACCCTTCACCTTCATTTTCCTTTAGGAAATCACATAAACCTTTTCTTGTATGATGTGACAGTCTTCTGCAATGCCTTTTTTATAACAAGCCTGTACCCAAAAGAGTGTTGCACTTCCTATGCACAAGAGATACTGATTTAGTGGTTTATGCAAACCTTTGCAGTTGCTAGTGTAGCTGCAGCAAGAGCTTCACGGATTCCCTTCTCTTTTTTTCTTGATATAACTATGGTCTACTGGTTAATACCATAATTCCCATTTAATTTTTTATGCTGACTCACAATATATCGAAACCGCAATGGAGAAAGTCTCAATATGAAAGAGATAACTGTATTTTATTTATTTTAAAAACACTATATATAGTATCCCCTAGAGTTTTAAAACCAGAATGGATGTGAGAACATCTTCTTATGCAGCAAGGAGGGAACACTGTCAGAAGACTTACCTAAGGTCCCAGCTGTTGTTTCATTAGTGCAGCACTAGCCAATAGAAATGTAATATGAGCCACAAGTGCAAATGACATGTGCCATTTAAAATTATCTAGTAGCCACATTTAAAAGGGCCAAATAAAATTAATATTAATAATATATTTCACTTTATTAATTTAAAATATCACTTCAATATGCAATCAAAATAAATATTATGAATAAGATATTTTACATTATTTTTTTTTGTGCTGGTTGCATATCAAGTGCATGATGGTGACCGGTGCCTGGTGGCTACCCTACCGGACCACACAACATTGGAGACTCATTGCATTTGTGGCTTATATTACATTTCTATTGGCTAGTGCTACCAATGGAAGAGACAGAAAGTACTGATCCTCCCTTTTTACAGCTGAAAGGCTAACGTCCAGAACTTGACCGAGAGGTCACTGAACTGGTGGTGGAGCCGAGCTGGGACTAGAATCTAGGTTCCTTATCAAGCACCCTTTCTCTGGATAATAAATACCACCCTACCCTAGGGAATAAGAAGGACCAGCAAGAGAACAGTAGCATGCATTCATCCGTGCTGAGGATCTGATGGGGCTTCATGGCAGCACTTTAACTGTTAGACTAGCTCTTTGAAGAAGATTCAGTTTCTTCCATTTTAACCACAAGGAGCCAAGTGTTTTAGTAGTTGAAAGTTTAGTAGCTCAGTTGCAAAATTAGATTAGTCCTTTAACGAAAACGATGCTATCTATCAATATTAGGAAATGAGATGGTGTGAAGCTGTCATGTACCCCAGAAAAGGCCATGTTCTTTTATCCATTCCTGTGGGTGCAGACTTATTACGGGTGGGACCTTTTAATTAGGTTATTTCAATTGAGTAGTGACCTGCCCCAATCAAGATGGGTCTTAATCCCCTTATGGGAGTTCCTTACAGGAGAATAAAATATATATACAAGCAGAGAGATGAAAAAAAGCTCAGAGAAGAAGCCACTGGAACCAGAAGCTGAAGCAACTAAACCCGGGAGAGAAGAATCAGGAGACATCGTCGTGTCTCTTGCTATCTGACAGAGGAGTTGTCAGTAACTGGTCTTCAGAGAAGGTATTGTCTTCTTGATGCCTTAACTTGGATATTTTCACAGCCTGAGAATTGTAAGTTAATAAATCCCCACTGTTAAAAGCCAACTCATTTCTGGTATTTTGCATTCCAGCAGCTTTAGCAAACCAAAATGGGAAGATGTTGCTTAAGTCCGCTGAACTTGAGCTGCCTTAAACACCACATGGATACACAAGGAATCCAACCAGCAACCAGTTTTGAAGATGGAACACAAGGATGTATAAGCTCTCAGGGAACCACGTTCCAGGAAGACTGCTCTTCTGCTTTCCAAGTGCCAAGGATATTCTTCCAGTCCATCCTTAACTTGCTCTCTTCACCCAGGGCCAGGTCCAAACATCACAATTAGGAGTGCAAGAAAATAACTCAGCTACTCCATCCTGGCTAGCAAAGAACCAAGCTCCAAGATACTATTTATGTACCAAGGACAGATTGAGTTATAAAGGGGTAAGGGGCAGAACTAGAAGAAAGAATGGGTAAGTGGCAGAATTCTAGATGAATCTACTGTGATTGGCTGTCCTATGGCAGTGCAATTTATATACATATTTGTTGGCCAGGAAAACAATCTTATATAATAGATACAAATATCTCTACCTTACAGGTAAGCAAAAGGAAGCTCAGAGTCACAGTAACTTCAGAGTCCATGCTCCTAATAACCATGCTTTATAGTTCCCTACCAAGTACAGGGCTCCAAGCTGGAAAAGAAAGCCAGTTCTCCATTTGAAAAAGCGAATCAGGGCAAAAATAGTCCCAAATCTAGTCTGTCAGCACAGAGAACTATTTGCAGTTGGAATTAGGCCCCAGTATTTTTTTTTCAAGTAGTAGGCTCCCTCCCTTTCTGCTACCTATGGATGCAATTTCCAGTCCTTTCTCCAAAAGAAACATTTGGCTTTCTATAGAGAACCTCTGAGACCTCATGTGACTGAATATGGAAGAAGGGGAAAGAGGTCCTCATTACATCCCACCCCAACACTCCAATGGGGAAGCTGAGGTTAGGTCCCTGTAGATCTGTTTATTTTAGGAGGTACTTGATTTTGAAGCATTTGTTCCAGAAATTACCCACTATGACCCATCAATAGCAGCTTTCAACAGCTCTTCCCGGGTGGCCTTGTCTCTTTAAAATTTCATTTCCTGTTGGAAAAGATAAACAAGTAACTGTTTAATGCCACTGACCGGACTCATTTAACAGAAAACTGGGACCTGAGTGAGAGTGGGGATTGATGGGTGGAACACAGCAGCTGGGTGGAGAGGAGAGAAAGTCATTAAAGAAAACCAAGCGATGAGTTTTATTTTATTGTTTCTCTATGTGAGGGAACATGTCCCACCGGACAAGGGATATGAATGCAAGGGAGACAGTGCATTCAACTGCTATTTCGGCATGGATTCCTGGACTTGGTGCTTGGAGGAGCTGGTGGGAATTGTGGCACTTCATTCACCAGCTGTGCCCCCAGCCAAGTCCATTAACCCCCATGAGCCTCAGCTGCCTCATCTGTTCTACCACACAGATCTGTAGCCTGGATTTGAACACAAGCGATTTAACACCAGGTATCCTACTACATACCAGGCATTGTGTTTAATGATAAGGGTATAACAACAGGTAAGAGAGCCCCTGCCCTCAAAGAGGCAGATGCAAAATACATTATTTCAATACAGCATGGTATGGAAGCCACACATGAAATACGGTATGAACTGTATTATCCCACCTTAAAAATAAGAAAACAAGGACGGACTTGAGAGGCTTGCCTAAAGTCACATAGTAAACAGGTTGTAGAGTTAGAATTCAAACCAAGTCACCCTGGCTCCAGAGATCATTCTTTTATCTACCATATTACTTCAAATCTCTATTTCAGCTCATTATTTACTCTCTTTAGCTGGGTGCATCCCGTGTTTAATCCACTCAATGAATTTTTAGTTTCTGTAACTCTATTTTTCAATTCTGGAATTTATATTTAGTTCTTTGAAAATCTATCTGGTTTTTTGTTCTTTCCCTTTAGTTTCTATTCCCCTTTTTCACCATGATTCATTTTAAACATATGAATCATGTTCTTTCAAGTTGGTCTATTGTTTGTAGTTTCTAAGGTATGAACTCCTCCATGTATTTTGCCTGCTGACTCTCTCATGGTGATTTTTTTCCCTCATTTGCTGAGCTATAATTTTTTAAAGTAAGCTCAACATTAGCAGGGTTTTTTTTGTGGTGGTGGTGGTTTTGTGGTTTTAATTTGTTTTGTTTTTGTTTTGGTGGCAAACCCACATGCAGTGGGATGATGAGATATTTTTATGAGCTGGTTTTAGGTTGCCTCTGTCAGGATCTCATAGTTTAATCAATTTCAGACCACGTTTTTATGTTATTATCTTGGTTTATGGCTTGTGAATTGCATGAGAAGAATGCCAACCCATATCCACAGATAGTACAGGTTGAGGTTCAGATTTCTCATGGGTGACTCTTTTCCACCAGTAGCCTAGCGTGGTTTATAGACTTCTATAGCAAATCCTCAGCAGACGTTTTATTTCATGCTTGGACCAACCATTTCTCACTCACAGTCTCATACAAATAAACAAAGGGAGTTTGTTTCCTGTGGTCTCAACTCTGATCCCCTATGAAACACTGAAGATCCAGCCCTAAATTTAGGACCATACACATTCCCCATATTTCATAGGACCTTTTGCTTGATTCCTCCTCACTGCTCACTGCTTACTGCTCGAGCATTGAGCTTCCTCTTAATTTCTGGCATTTGGAGATTTCCCCATTTTGCATACTAGTTTAGCAATTGGACTTTTTCATTGTATATTTCCATCAGCATCTCCCTGGGTTTTTTGGGGATTGGCCCTCCACAGTCTAATCTGTGAAACTGACCAGAGGGCTCTGATCATACAGTTATCTGTCACTCCCACTAGGGTGTAAATTCATGGAGGGCAGGGACTTTTGACGGATTCATCTTTAGCCCTAATTCTGCCCAGACCACAACAGAAATGAACATTTCACTAATGAATGAATCAATGAATTAATCAGCTTTCATTCTCATTCAAATTGGGAGTTAAATATCCTTTACTATCTTTTAGAGAAAGATGACATCAAGAATTCCTCAAAAGCCATCCATGCTCTCTGGAACATCTTTGTTTATGAACAAACAAAGGAATCTGGGGCCTGCCTTTACCCAGTCCTTTTGCCAGAGGTCCATGACTATAGACTCTACTTCTTTCTTGAAGGGGGATCCACTGCTGATTGCAACTCTGGTCTGGTGGAAATTTCAAGTCCAGCAGGCTGGGTTCCTAGCTGATGGCTCTGCTGCCTTTGTAAGCACATACTGATACCCTTCTATAGTCATAACTGGGACCTGTTCAATAACATGCATTGTGTGATGATGTAATTTTTCTTTTAACTCCATAAGGAGCTGTGTAGATAAAGTACACACACTCAAAAGCACTTACACATTGTCCCTAGAACATTAGTGCCTAGAACAGAATAGTCACTAATTTATAATTTAGCATCCTTTATTTCTTCTTTCCCACTTTAAAAATTTTCATAAATATTCACTGAAAATCTACTGCCTTCCAGACATTGGCTAGGTGCTGAGGATGGAAAGGAATAACACGTAGTCCCAGTTTTAATCCTCTTGATTAGAAAAGGAATATCCAAATCAAATTTGACAATAGAAAAAAATTATCCTAACTGACTATTTTAGTTTCTTGGCTGCTAAAACAAGGACCGTATGATGGACTGGCTTAACAACAGGAATTTATTTCCTCATAGTTTCAGAGGCTAGAAGGCTAGTCCCCTCCTCGGGCTGGTATTTTCTGGCTGGCCTGCAATCTTTGGGGTTGTTTGGCCTTTCCATCACATGGCAATGCACATGGCAGCACCTTCCCTTTCTACATTGAGTTCCGTTGGACTTCCTGGCTGCTTCTGTGGTTTGTCTCTTTCTGTGGTCTTCTGTGTATGGTCTCCAGTAATAGGATTAAGACCCATGCTGGTTCAGTTGAGCCACAATTTAACTGAAGTAACCTCATCAAAAGGTCCTATTTACAATGGGTTCACACCCCCAGGAATGGATTAAGATTAAGAACATGTTTTTCCGGGGTACAAAACTCCAAGCCACCACAATGACCTTGGATTTAGGTTGAAAAAGTCATCTTATTTCATTCCATCACCCGCAAATCCTAATAATGTACAACTTTGGCTTAGTTATGTTAGCAAAATAACTCTGCCCTACTGCTATTATATAAAATAAAGCTGTCTCCCCTCAGAGAAGAAAAACAATTTCTAGTAAATATATTGGCAAAGAGAGCTGATCAGAAAAGTAATTTTTTGCAGGGACTTTTAAAATGAGTTCCTTTTACCACTGTAAAATCCCGGCACCTAGAATCATGCCTGGCCTAAAGTAGATACTCATAGTATATTGAATGTAACTATTTGCACACATATGTGTGAATGTGGCCCCTCACTAGGTAAGATGTGGCTCAGAATTCCATACACACTTGAAAATTTCCTAGGAGAAAGGGTCTGTGATAGATTTTGTGATGGAGATCTCTGTTCATCTATCCCCAAAGAAATCCCACCCACAAGGAACTTCCAGACTTAAGGAAGAGATAGATGGGTATATAAATGAGTCAACTTAGAAAATGCTAAGAGGACACTGAGATTGCAAAGATGGAAAGGCCACCATCTGGTGAGGAATTAGACAAGACTGTGGATAATACAGAATTTATTCAAATTGAAGGTTGAAGGTTGTGAATTTGTAGAAGGGAGATAGGGAGGACTGACAAGGAAGGAAGTGCAATCCAGGTGAAATAAATGGCTTAAACAAAGGCAGAGGGCAGAATAGTGTAGGATACATAAGGAGAAAAAGAAAATTTGCTGCATTGCAAGGGTGTCAAGGGGACTAAAGAGAAATATCACTGGAAAGATAGGTTGCACCAGATAGCAAGAGCCTTTGAATTTTCCTGATTTACCATTCCACGGCACAGGATCTCTACAGAGTAGCCAGTGCTTAGCATATGGCTGGGTTTCATTAATACGAAACAGCAAACCTCAAAGCAGGAACCCCAGGAACCTGTTCCCCACGTGCACACAGGAAGCTGCCATCTGCATGAGCAGGCAATTACAAACATTCCGAATACTCTGTCCTGAACCCTGCAAGCACATCAAATATTCATTGTAAAAGGTCACCCAACACACAGCTCTGATCAATCCAGGCTGAGGCAGAATCAAATCCCCTAAATAAGATCCACTGGATGCAGTGTCAGGAAGGTCAGAAACGACCCTATTTCACATCTTGAAACATTTTTACCATGTGGAACATTTTAGAGGAAGAAGGGAAAGGAAAGAAGAAGAAAAAACACTTTCCAGAAATAACAGAATTCCAAGTAATTAAATGTTAAATGATCACAAAATAAGCAGGGAATTTATTTTGGCCCCCATGTCCTTCTAATGATCTAAAAAGCAGTTGATTTCAAAGAAGGCCATGCCAGGATTAAAACTGGAGTTTCACACTTCCCTTCCTTCGCTTCCCTTGCGTCCCCATGATGTACCTTTGTCGAGTTCACTCGAAACGTTCCATGATGAGGTAGGCACTAACTCAGCAGTGACTGACAACTCGGTCTCTGAAGAGAAAAAGCAGGGAGGGGAGAAAGACAAGGGCAATATTAAAAATAGCAACTTATGAGCTGTTAGAAGCATTACAGGAGATTTCCAAAGGTCTTGCCTTCTAAGAGAAACACTGCAATCCCACAAGTTATGAAACTGGAACGGTTGCTCTGGGTTGCCAGGCAGAGATGCTTGCATTATAGAAGCCATCCAGATGAGCAATCTATAGGCCAGATTTGAAGGTTTTTACTTCACAACACTTGCTTGAAAATTAAAGGAAAAATATTTCATAAAGAAATACAAATCCACAGAAAAGACCCAAACATTCTCAAACATAAACCTTTCCTTTCCTTGTTAGAAAACCAATCTTAGACGAATATATTCAATAATTTTTCCATGAAAAATAAGAACAATCATGCTCCTGCTGCCAATTTCATTTGTTGTGTTTGGGAATTAGTGGCATTTCTATTAATAGTGAAATCCATTACTCAGCATTAAAAGTTTAAGTCAAAACAAATGAAAACTTGTATTTTCATACAGACATCACTTGGGGTAATGAAACCAAAGAACTTCAAAGATCTTTTTTTTTTAACTCCTGCCACAGTCTAAAGGACATAACGCATTATGAAGATGTAAGCATCTTCAATAAAATATTGTAATATACAGATGATATGCTTGTTGTGGTTTTGAAAATGTAAGTGATGACGCCATTCTATTAGAATATTTTAATATGGTTGCATGAATACCTACTCAGGCCATGTCTTCTCACACACATGCACGCACACACACCCTCTCACAATATTACAGAACATTAATGCTGGATGGGATCTTAGAGAGCTTAAGCCCTTAGATATATGGCCAATCTGCTGTCAATTCTACCTTCTTCAATCCAGGGTAGGCATCATTATTGGATTCTAGTCCTTTTCACTAGCAAAGCCAAGGATCTGCCTTGGAGTCTTTTCAACTCAGTGCTCTAAGTAGCCCCTGAAAATGGGTCTGAGCTGGCACACAAGATGAACTCTTCTAAGTGGAAAAATTAGGCTTTAAATCCAGGTCTGTCTGATTCTACCTCCCACAGCCCTCAGCAGCAAGCATTACCTAGTGCTCAAGTCTTTGTGAAACCTGATTTTTTTTTCATTTTACCTCTGGCTTCACCCTTTCACCAAGATAAGCACAGTTTCTACCTTTCCTTATTTGCTGATGGTGACTGCCTGCCAAAAGACCACAGAAGTCACATACCATCGTCACCAACTGAGCTTTGCCAAGGACAGGATGTTTAGAAACTGATCCCTTGCAACGTCCACTTCTAGTTTGTCTATGGGTCTCTGATTAACCTGCCACACAAAGCAGAGACAAAAGGGTTGTTTGGTTTGTGCAGATCTCCTTAGCTTACCTCTTCTCCTGTCCTAGAAGCAGGTGGGGAAGGAAACAGACAAACCACATGTACCTGTCCCATCCCAAATGGCCCCATTCTCCTCCTATATACTGAACAAAAAACAACATTGATTTTTTTCAGGAGATCTGAAGTCAGGTGGTCAATATAGTAGGGATCTTAAAACATGTAAAGATCCAAAATATGAAAGCAAAAGGAAAAATTTACCCAACTAGGAAAAATGCTTCACACAACCCACGGTAGAATGCAGTATTGCTATGATCAACCACATGTCCTAGGAATGGAATGTTGGCGATTTCATCAAGAAGAGCAGAAGAATTAATGTCTCCATTGTAGGATCTTTCAACCCACCCCACCCTGACTCTCACTCTGCTGCATCCACTTTGGCTCTTTAAATAATGGCCCCTGTTTTGCAGTATTATGGACTACTGTGATTCACCTTTTAAAAGGCCTGTAGTAGCTCTCCAACACTCAAACTTCAGGGAGCTTGGACATAAAAGCATGGCACAAAGGTGGCATTTCATGTAAGGAAGCAAAGGTTGGGGAAGTGGTGAGATTAAGACAGACCTTGAAAATTCAATATTTGCATAGCTTCATCTTACTGCTGCTCCTGGTTAAACTGCCAGAAATATAGGTTTCATTTCATACTACTAATTTTATAGAAAGTTAGCTATATGTCATTTGATTTTTCCAATCCTAGTTTCAATTGCTGATTAAACATAATGTGGGACTGATGACAAATGAAGAGATTCTTGGCACTACCAACAGTGAAATCGTCCCCCACATGACCCTGGACACTAACTACCACCCAGTTCTTGGGCCACAGCACATATAATTTCAATTCAAAAGCTCATTAAGTAATTGTGCTGATTCTGAGGAATTTTGTTCTCTGCCTATAGATCCATTCTTTTAGATAACCACATGTTCAACTGCCCAAATAAACTGATAATAAAAACAGATAAAATATTCTAAAATATGAATAACCTCCTTGAAAAATAACTTCCAAGGCCACCACATATTTTTAAGAGAACAGTTGACTATTATGTGAGGTGTTTAATATTAGTAATTCTCTCTCATAAATATGATGTTTAATAGACTTTTTTTTTTCTGAAAAGAAGGTTGAACTTTAAGTGAGAAAAACTGAGCACATCTCAATTTAAGCTCCGTCGGTTCCCGGACCACATGAAACTTTGAGAAGAGTCACCAGCCCACCAGCCTCAGCTCTGTGGGATCTTCACAGGCACATTCAGCTCCTCTCCTGTACTTTCCATCCTGCCAGGAAGATGGGACATTTTTCAAGTATATTTAAAACCAGGCTAGAAGGTTCTCTTGGTATAAAATCACATCCTAGCAAATCTATATGTGCCAATTAGGAGGCAGCAGACTGTGCAGTGGAAATATACACCTGGATTAAAATTCTAATTTCTGCCACTTACTAATTTTGTCATTTTTTGTTCTCTATTTTCTGATCTGTAAAATGAGGACAATAAAAAACAGCTCACAGGACTGCGGTGAGGATTAAATTAGATCATGGACCGAAAGGGTCCCGTATCGTTTCCGCCATTGAGTGGACACTCCAGGTCTTTCATACCTTCTCCTCTATCCAGGAGAGCAGGTGCTAGCTATCCTCAAAGTGGACATACCTGGTTAGCTGCTATAGCACTGTCTATGTTTAAAATAATGCATTTGTCATGCTTTTAGAAAGATTCTATTTTACAGGCCTCACGAATCCAAGCCAATCTATTTATTTTGTGAGGTTTTCCTGAATTGTCACCATGTTTCTAAGAACATACATTTTTTACACAATTTAAGCGAATCAAGCATGTTTTTTAAAAACTCCAGGCTTTACCTTTTCTGACCTCTGTAGGGGGGCAAACCTCAAAAGCAATTCTTCTGCCAATTTGATCAATAGGAGCTATATTTTTGCAATTGCTCTGATGATTGACTTTCTGGCACTGATTCTGCAAAGCCCTACGGTTTTGGTATTTAAGCCGGGACAGTGGGAATGTTATTTGGAGGGAAGGAAAGAAAAAACAAAAATCCTGAATCCTTCTCATGGATAAATGCCTGTGTTCTCTGAGAAGACTGGTGGTTCATCTCAGGAGTTAGCAGAAAGAAGCCCAGTGTTCACAGGCTGCAGATGCACTTCTAGGAAGCATCCAGCCATGCCAAATCCTGAATCCTAGCCCACGGAGACACACAGTTACACAGTCCATCATACTTCTGAGAGTGATGGTTGGCCCAGTGGCTGCAAGAACCAAGTGTGAGTGCCCCAGTGCCTTTCTTGACCACAGGTTACCAAGTCCCAAAAAATTATACTTGGGTGGGCCTTAGAGCCCAGGACTTGTTTATCAAACTTCTTTGAACTATAAGATTCTTTGGAAGTGTCATCAGAAGGGACAGTAGAGGATTTAGGGGCAGAGAGGACAAATGTACAAGACTCCAGACTCTGCTTCAATGAGAATAACTCTTTCATCTGTTGTACATATTCATGTGCAGTGGAAAAGGCTCTGATGCGTTAAGAAAAATTTTTGAAGCCTACTGCAGTATACTCTTCTAATTTCAGAGGTCAAGAAATGGAGGCCCATAGCAGTCAAGTGATTCAGCCAAGATCAGAGAAGTTCTAAGACAGAGTCAGGTCTTAGAAATAAATAGATGCTGCCTTGCCGCTGTGGTCAGAATTCTCTGTCTGTGTCCCTGAGATGTGAGATGTGATGTATATTCTCAGAGGCTAAGTTCACAGAGATACACTGTTTGAGTGGGCTGGGGAAGATGTGTTCCAAACACTTAGGGTCAAATCTCAAAAAAGGGATGCTTGTTCTTCCTTTGATAAAAGAAAATCTCTGCTTGATCATTTGGGTGAAGGGCTGACAGCTCCAAGATCTTTGGATGCAGTGTTTTTTTAGACATTATAATGGGGAAGGCTCTCAGCCTTGGTTCCTTTCTCTCCTCCATACCTCAGAGGAGGAGGCTCCACAGCCAGGAATGTCACTGTGATGGTTAGGTTCTGGTGTCAACTTGGCCAAGTGCTGATGCCCAGTTGTTTGATCAGGAAAGCACTGACATGACCATTCTGGAAGGATATTTCGTGGATAGTTGATAAACTGGAAAGCTGGTGCATTAAATCAATAGTCAGTTGATTGCAGCTGTGGCTGTTTACACCTACAACCAACTAACGCATGTCTCCCATCAATGAGATAATCCAATCAGCTGAAGACTTTTAAGGGCAAAGAGAGGCACTTTCACTGCTTCTTCAGCCAGCGAGCCTCTCCTATAGAATTCGTCCAGACCCTTCATCGGAGCTGCCAGCTTCACAGCCTGACCTACAGACTTTGGACTCTTTCATTCCCACGGTTGCATGAGACAATTTTATAAATCTCATATTTACAGATCTCTCCTATTGGTTCTGTTTCTCTTGAGAATCCTGACTAACACAGTCACCTTAATGTGGTGACTGTTTGGTAAAGTCGGATTCTTATACCTTGGAAGGGCAAGCAGGCTACATTCCCCAGAAGCCCAAGGCATCACTCTGGCCCTGGACTCACAGTCACCCCATATCTAGGATCCTGTATGAGGAGTCCCCTACACTCTGGGGGACTTGGCTTAAATGCCAAGAAAGAGGGAGGGTGGAGTCTCTGCCCCTGTAAGGGAGAGTCAAGAATGGAGAATGACTAGGCTCAGCATCTTTGACAGCCTCATCATTCTCAGGGCCTAAAATTTGGATTTCTGATATAATCTCTAAATGAAGTTATTGAATACGGTCTCTGAGAAAGAAAATGGCACATATTTATAAACCTCTCATCTATTACCCAACCATACTAATGGTATTGCATATGAGATGATATTTTTAAATAAAACTTGTAATTGCTTTGTAAATAGAATAATTACGTTGCATTATATTGTACTTGTGGCAAAGACATTAATTTGTTGAAGAAAAAATTTAAAGTATACCAAAATTTGTGGCATTTTTCATATTTCTATAGAGGGAACTGCAAAAACAGAAGAAGTTGCCCAGGATTTTTCACTGTCTCTGCTTGAGATGAAAATAATCTGAAAGAGATTATAAAATCTGTGGGCCTTCACTTAGCTCCTCTGAGACACAACCCTGGGCTCTGGCTTATTTAGCATCTCAAGGGAAGATGTCTGCTGGACTCTGCCCATGTCTAGACATCTGCTCTCTCTGTCAGCACTCCAAGTATCCGTGTCTCTGTCAGCACTGAAGCAACTGTTCTCCAAGTGTCTGCATCTGAGACACTCCAAATGTTTCCCCTTTTAAAGGACTCTAGTAAACAAATCAAGACCCACCTTGAATGGGTGGAGTCACATCTCCATCTAATCAAAAGGCCACACCCACACTTGGGTGTATCATATCTCCATGGAAGTAATCTAATCAAAAGGTCACACCAAAAACTGGCTTGTATCACATCTCCATGGAAATAGTCTAGTCAAAGTTTCGCACCCTAAACAATAGGTCTGCCCTCACAAGATTGAATCAGGATTAAGATAGGGCTTTTCCGGGATACATAATAGTTTCAAACTGGCACAATTGATTACACAGCAGTTTAGATACAGTTTAACATATAATTACTTAACCAAAAGGTGAGAAATCACATCGACTACAGACAGAGTCATGAAGTCACTAAAAATATTTTAAAAAGCAGTTAAAGGCCATGGTGAATAGAATGAGAAGAGCCAATACACACCAAATAGGACTTACAAAGGGAGAGAATATAGAGAATAGAGGAGAGAATGTTTGAAGATACAATGGCCAAGTGTTTTCCAGAATTAAAAAAGTAAATGGTATTGCTTTAGATAGAAATAGCACACTTTATCCTGAACAAAATTAATGGACAGACTTCCGGAGAAGATGGCGGCTTAGTAAGACGCGCGGATCTTAGTTTCTTCTCCAGGACAGCTACTAGGGGAGTAGAAACGATACAGAACAGCGCCCAAAGCCACAACAGAGATAAAAAAGACAGCATACCCCATCCTGGAACGGCTGGCTGGCTGGCTGAGAGAAGCAGCTCGGGTGAGATCACCGAGGCGCGCGGGCCTCACCGGGCGGGGCGGCAAGTGGCCGGAGTCACTCCCTTCCCCCTTCCCGGGCCGGCTGGGAGAATTGGAGAGGCGGTCCCCTGAAACCGCGGTGGCTGGCGCCCACACCACGCGCAGCCCCCCGGACCAACTGAGAGAATTGGATCGGAAATCCCCAGGCCGCGGAGAACGGTGACGGGTGGGGGAGGCCCCTTCCAAACCCGTGACTCCCCGGGAACGTGTACTCTCCCGGGCGGGCCGCTGCCGCTGGCGCCCTCCCTCCACACTTGTCGCCCCGGGCCAACTAGGAAATTCGGACAGGCTCTTTCCCGGGCTACAGCGGCCAGCAACGCTCCCTGCGTTCGGACCCCGGGCCGGCTCAAGCCGCTTCGGCTAGCGAACCTCCCGGACGGCGAGAGTTTTCCAAAGTTAAAGACCCCACAGCACCTTTTACTGGTGGGACCCGCAGACAAACGTGTGCCACGAGCGCCACCTACTGGGCAGGATAAGAAAAACAGAACCCAGAGATTTCACAGAAAAATCTTCCAAACTTTTGGATCCAATACCCAGGGAAATCTGTCTAAATGCGCAGACGCCAACAGAAGATAACGGATCATGCTCAAATAATTGAAAATATGGCCCAGTCAAAGGAACAAACCAATAGTTCAAATGAGATACAGGAGCTGAGACAACTAATGCTGAATATACGAACAGAAATGGAAAACCTCTTCAAAAACGAAATCGATAAATTGAGGGAGGACATGAAGAAGACATGGGCTGAACATAAAGAAGAAATAGAAAAACTGAAAAAACAAATCACAGAACTTATGGAAGTGAAGGACAAAGTAGAAAAGATAGAAAAAACAATGGATACCTACAATGATAGATTCAAAGAGACAGAAGATAGAATTAGTGATTTGGAGGATGGAACATCTGAATTCCAAAAACAAACAGAAACTATCGGGAAAAGAATGGAAAAATTTGAACAGGGTATCAGGGAACTCAAGGACAATATGAAGCGCACAAATATACGTGTTGTGGGTGTCCCAGAAGGAGAAGAGAAGGGAAAAGGAGGAGAGAAACTAATGGAAGAAATTTTCACTGAAAATTTCCCAACTCTTATGAAAGACCTAAAATTACAGATCCAAGAAGTGCAGCGCACCCCAAAGAGATTAGACCCAAATAGGCGTTCCCCAAGACACTTATTAGTTAGAATGTCAGAGGTCAAAGAGAAAGAGAGGATCTTGAAAGCAGCAAGAGAAAAACAATCCATCACATACAAGGGAAACCCAATAAGACTATGTGTAGATTTCTCAGCAGAAACCATGGAGGCTAGAAGACAGTGGGATGATATATTTAAATTACTAAAAGAGAAAAACTGCCAACCAAGACTCCTATATCCAGCAAAATTGTCCTTCAAAAATGAGGGAGAAATTAAAACATTCTCAGACAAAAAGTCACTGAGAGAATCTGTGACCAAGAGACCAGCTCTGCAAGAAATACTAAAGGGATCACTAGAGTCAGATACGAAAAAACAGAAGAGAGAGGTATGGAGAAGAGTGTAGAAAGAAGGAAAGTCAGATATGATATATATAATATAAAAGGCAAAATGGCAGAGGAAAATATTATCCAAACAGTAATAATACTAAATGTTAATGGACTGAATTCCCCAATCAAAAGACATAGAATGGCAGAATGGATTAAAAAACAGGATCCTTCTATATGCTGTCTACAGGAAACACATCTTAGACCCAAAGATAAACATAGGTTGAAAGTGAAAGGTTGGGAAAAGATATTTCATGCAAATAACAACCAGAAAATAGCAGGAGTGGCTATACTAATATCCAACAAGTTAGACTTCAAATGTAAAACAGTTAAAAGAGACAAAGAAGGACACTATATACTAATAAAAGGAACAATTAAACAAGAAGACATAACAATCATAAATATTTACGCACCGAACCAGAATGCCCCAAAATACGTGAGGAATACACTGCAAACACTGAAAAGGGAAATAGACACAAATACCATAATAGTTGGAGACTTCAATTCCCCACTCTCATCAATGGACAGAACATCTAGACAGAGGATCAATAAAGAAATAGAGAATCTGAATATTACTATAAAGGAGCTAGACTTAACAGACATTTATAGGACATTGCATCCCACAACAGCAGGATACACCTTTTTCTCAAGTGCTCATGGATCATTCTCAAAGATAGACCATATGCTGGGTCACAAAGCAAGTCTTAACAAATTTAAAAAGATTGAAATCATACACAACACTTTCTCGGATCATAAAGGAATGAAATTGGAAATCAATAATAGGCGGAATGCCAGAAAATTCACAAATACCTGGAGGCTCAACAACACACTCTTAAACAACGAGTGGGTCAAAGAAGAAATTGTAAGAGAAATTAGTAAATACCTCGAGGCAAATGAAAATGAAAACACAACATATCAAAACTTATGGGATGCAGCAAAGGCAGTGCTAAGAGGGAAATTTATTGCCCTAAATGCCTATATCAGAAAAGAAGTAAAGGCAAAAATGCAGGAATTAACTGCTCACTTGGAAGAACTGGAGAAAGAACAGCAAACTAATCCCAAAGCAAGCAAAAGGAAAGAAATGACAAAGATCAGAGCAGAAATAAATGAAATTGAAAATATGAAAACAGTAGAGAAAATCAATAAGACCAGAAGTTGGTTCTATGAGAAAATCAATAAGATTGATGGGCCCTTATCAAGATTGACAAAAAGAAGAAGAGAGAGGATGCAAATAAATAAGATCAGAAATGGAAGAGGAGACATAACTACTGACCTCACAGAAATAAAGGAGGTAATAACAGGATACTATGAACAACTTTACGCTAATAAATACAACAATTTAGAGGAAATGGACGGGTTCCTGGAAAGACA
Organism: Tamandua tetradactyla; assembly: GCF_023851605.1. Lineage (NCBI taxonomy): Eukaryota > Metazoa > Chordata > Mammalia > Pilosa > Myrmecophagidae > Tamandua > Tamandua tetradactyla. Next base: position 62,104,556 of record NC_135337.1, read on the forward strand.
TGAACAACCAACTTTGACTCAAGAAGACATAGATGACCTCAACAAACCAATCACAAGTAAAGAAATTGAATTAGTCATTCAAAAGCTTCCTAAAAAGAAAAGTCCAGGACCAGATGGCTTCACATGTGAATTCTACCAAACGTTCCAGAAAGAATTAGTACCAATTCTCCTCAAACTCTTCAAAAAAATCGAAGTGGAGGGAAAACTGCCTAATTCATTCTATGAAGCCAACATCACCCTCATACCAAAACCAGGCAAAGATATTACAAAAAAAGAAAACTACAGACCAATCTCTCTAATGAATATAGATGCAAAAATCCTCAACAAAATTCTAGCAAATCGAATCCAGCAACACATTAAAAGAATTATACATCATGACCAAGTAGGATTCATCCCAGGTATGCAAGGATGGTTCAACATAAGAAAATCAATTAATGTAATACACCATATCAACAAATCAAAGCAGAAAAATCACATGATCATCTCAATTGATGCAGAGAAGGCATTCGACAAGATTCAACATTCTTTCCTGTTGAAAACACTTCAAAGGATAGGAATACAAGGGAACTTCCTTAAAATGATAGAGGGAATATATGAAAAACCCACAGCTAATATCATCCTCAATGGGGAAAAATTGAAAACTTTCCCCCTAAGATCAGGAACAAGACAAGGATGTCCACTATCACCACTATTATTCAACATTGTGTTGGAGGTTCTAGCCAGAGCAATTAGACAAGAAAAAGAAATACAAGGCATCAAAATTGGAAAGGAAGAAGTAAAACTATCACTGTTTGCAGACGACATGATACTATACGTCGAAAACCTGGAAAAATCCACAACAAAACTACTAGAGCTAATAAATGAGTACAGCAAAGTAGCAGGTTACAAGATCAACATTCAAAAATCTGTAGCATTTCTATACACTAGTAATGAACAAGCTGAGGGGGAAATCAAGAAACGATTCCCATTTACAATTGCAACTAAAAGAATAAAATACCTAGGAATAAATTTAACTAAAGAGACAAAAAACCTATATAAAGAAAACTACAAAAAACTGCTAAAAGAAATCACAGAAGACCTAAATAGATGGAAGGGCATACCGTGTTCATGGATTGGAAGACTAAATATAGTTAAGATGTCAATCCTACCTAAATTGATTTACAGATTCAATGCAATACCAATCAAAATCCCAACAACTTATTTTTCAGAAATAGAAAAAACAATAAGCAAATTTATCTGGAAGGGCAGGGTGCCCCGAATTGCTAAAAACATCTTGAGGAAAAAAAACGAAGCTGGAGGTCTAGCGAAGCCGGACTTTAAGGCATATTATGAAGCCACAGTGGTCAAAACAGCATGGTATTGGCATAAAGATAGATATATCGACCAATGGAATCGAATAGAGTGTTCAGATATAGACCCTCTCATCTATGGACATTTGATCTTTGATAAGGCAGTCAAACCAACTCACGTGGGATAGAACAGTCTCTTCAATAAATGGTGCCTAGAGAACTGGATATCCATATGCAAAAGAATGAAAGAAGACCCATGTCTCACACCCTATACAAAAGTTAACTCAAAATGGATCAAAGATCTAAACATTAGGTCTAAGACCATAAAACAGTTAGAGGAAAATGTTGGGAGATATCTTATGGGTCTTACAACTGGAGGAGGTTTTATGGACCTTAAACCTAAAGCAAGAACACTGAAGAAGGAAATAAATAATTGGGAGCTCCTCAAAATTAAACACTTTTGTGCATCAAAGAACTTCATCAAGAAAGTAGAAAGACAGCCTTCACAATGGGAGACAATATTTGGAAATGATATATCAGATAAAGGTCTAGTATCCAGAATTTATAAAGAGATTGTTCATCTCAACAACAAAAAGACAGCCAAACCAATTACAAAATGGGAAAAAGACTTGAACAGACACTTCTCAGAAGAGGAAATACAAATGGCCAAAAGGCACATGAAGAGATGCTCAGTGTCCCTGGCCATTAGAGAAATGCAAATCAAAACCACAATGAGATATCATCTCACACCCACCAGAATGGCCATTATCAACAAAACAGAAAATGACAAGTGCTGGAGCGGATGCGGAGAAAGAGGCACACTTATCCACTGTTGGTGGGAATGTCAAATGGTGCAACCACTGTGGAAGGCAGTTTGGCGGTTCCTCAAAAAGCTGAATATAGAATTGCCGTACGACCCAGCAATAACATTGCTGGGAATCTACTCAAAGGACTTAAGGGCAAAGACACAAACGGACATTTGCACACCAATGTTTATAGCAGCGTTATTTACAATTGCAAAGAGATGGAAACAGCCAAAATCTCCATCAACAGAAGAGTGGCTAAACAAACTGTGGTATATACATACGATGGAATACTATGCAGCTTTAAGACAGGATAAACTTATGAAGCATGTAATAACATGGATGGACCTAGAGAACATTATGCTGAGTGAGTCTAGCCAAAAACTAAAAGACAAATACTGTATGGTCCCACTGATGTGAACAGACATTCGAGAATAAATTTGGAATATGTCATTGGTAACAGAGTCCAGCAGGAGGTAGAAACAGGGTAAGATAATGGGCAATTGGAGTTGAAGGGATACAGACTGTGCAACAGGACTAGATACAAAGACTCAAAAATGGACAGCACAATAATACCTAATTGTAAAGTAATCTTGTTAAAACACTGAATGAAGCTGCATCTGAGCTATTGGTTTTTGTTTTGTTTTGTTTTGTTTTGTTTTGACTTTACTGTTATTACTTTTATTTTTGTCGCTATATTAACATTCTATATCTTTTTCGGTTATGTTGCTAGTTCTTCTAAACCGATGCAAATGTACTAAGAATTGATGATCATGCATCTATGTGATGATGTTAAGAATTACTGATTGCATATGTAGAATGGTATGATTTCTAAATGTTGGGTTAATTTCTTTTTTTCCGTTAATTAAAAAAAAAAAAAGAGAGAAGGGGTAATTGGAGCTGAAGGGATACAGACTGTACAACGGGACTGGATATAAAAACTCAGAAATGGACAGCACAATACTACCCAATTGTAATGCAATTATGTTAAAACACTGAATGAAGCTGCATGTGAGGTATAGGTTTTTTGTTTTTTGTTTTGTTTTGTTTTGTTTTCTTTCTATTATTGTTTTAATTCTTATTCTGTTGTCTTTTTATTTCTTTCTCTAAATCAATTCAAATGTACTAAGAAATGATGAATATGCAACTATGTGATGTTATTAAGAATTACTGATTGTACATGTAGATTGGAATGATTTCTAATTGTTTTGTTAATTCTTTTTTTAATTAATAAAAAAAAAAGTCAGCAAGAGATAAACTCCTAAAAAAAAATTAATGGACAGATAGGTATAAATGATAGATAGATACATCTATACCTAGACAACTCTAATAAAACTGCAAAATATTAGAAGATACAATTTGAAAAATAACTCAAAAGATAGATTGCTTCCAAAGGAACACATAAAAACTTTATGGATAGAAGCCTCCTTAACAAAATAATAAATGTCAGAAGACAATGGGATGATAATGTCAAAAGACTAAAGTATTCAACATTGCCAAATTTCATCCCCAAATAACCACCATTCAAGAATGAGGATAGGGTGGGCCATGATGGCTCAGCAGGCAAGAATGCTCGCCTGCCATGCCAGAGGACCTGGGTTCGATTCTTGGTGTCTGCCCATGTAAAAAAAAAGAGAATGAGGATAAAACAAAATATCTTTATACAGCAAACATTTCTGAGAGTATTCAATTCACACACTTTAAAAAACTTTTTATTTTGAAATAATTACAGATTATTTACCGAGAGGTCCCATATAACTTTTGCAGTTTCCTCCAATGATAACACTTATATAATTATAATGCAATACCCAAACCATGAATCTGACCATGGTACAATGTATATGTATAGTTCTATGTCATTTCATCACAGCTGTAGATTCATATAACCAGCACCAGAATCAAGATACAGAACTTTTATTCTATCACTTCAAAGCTCATTCTCATGCTACTCATTTTTCCCCGCATGGGCAGGCACTGGGAATCGAACCTGGGTCTCTGGCATGGCAGGCAAGAATTCCACCACTGAACCACCATCGCACCACCCCATGCTACTTCTTTATAGTCACCCCCATTCCCCTACTCCCAACCATCCCTAACTGCTGACAACCACTAATTTGTTCTACATTTTTATAATTTTGTCGTTTCAAGAATGTTATCATATAGTAGGAAACTTTTAGAGGTTGGCTTTTTTTCACTCATAATAATGCCCTTGAGATCCATACAATTTGTTGCATTTATCAACAGTTTGTTCTTTTTTAGTACTGAGTAATATTCCATATCATGGATCTAGCACAAAAGGCCTTTTCACCTATTGTAGAAATGTAATTGTTTTCAGTTGCTGGCTGTGCTGGTTTGAACCTCTTGTGTACCCCAGAAAAGCATAATCCTCATTCAATTTTGCTGGGTGGTATTTTTTTTATTGTTTCCATGGAAATATGACCCACCCAGTTGTGGTTGGTAACCTTTGATTAGATGGTTTCCATAGAGATGTGTCTCCCCCCCCCCCCATTGAAGATGGGGTTGCTTACTGGAGCCCTTTAAAATGGAACCATCTTGGAAAAAAAGCAACCAGAACCAATAGAGTCCACACAAATCAGAGACCTTTGGAGACAAAGAAGGAAAACACCCCTGTGGGAACTTCATGAAACAAGAAGCTTAGAGAGAAAGCTAGCTGATGTCACCATGTGCCCTCCCCTCCCAGTTGAGAGAGAACCCCCAAACTTCATTGGCCTTTCTTGAGTGAAGGGAACCTCATGTTGGTGCCTTAATTTGGATATTTTCATGGTCTTAGAATTGCAAACTTGCAATTTAAAAAATTCCCCTTCTAAAAGCTATTCTATTTCTGGTATGTCTCATTCCAGCAGCTTCCAAACCAGAATACTGGCTACTACACATAAATTTGTTATAAACTTATTCACAGGCTTTTGTGCTCAATTATTTATTTCAGGAAGAAGGAAACTGAATTGGAAGGAAGGAGTGGCATGCAAGAAACAAAAATAACCAAATAAATTGGAAATATGCTGAAAATTTTAAATAAGGCTTGACTCTAGAAATAAATATGTGATAAGACACACAACAGAGGTAAGTAAAGGGTGCTACAGCAGCACTTAGGTAAAGTATACAACTGACCTGGAAAGAGGAGGAGGCCACAGGGACAGTGGATGGAAAAGAGCATTCCAGGCTGAGAGGAACCCTGGGTATTAGAAAGACAATGGCACACTAGGGGAAGTACAAATAGCTCAATAATGGCCATCTCAACTACAGCAAGAACAACTTTTCCAAGAGGTAAACAAACAGTAATTTTCAACTCTAAGAGCTTCAAGTTTTGTTTTCGTTTTTTTTTTTTTTTTAAAGAAGAAACAAGATGGAAACATCCCTAGTGACGGGGGAGGTAGAATCTCTTCAGGGACATTCCTGAGAGAAATTTCAAAATGGATTAAGTGTTGATCTTTCCAAGGAGAAGTTCAAATGAGTATACCCAAGGTTAGCACTTCTGCAGTCATCCATGGTGCCGCTAGTTAATAGCTGTCTTGTTCATCTCCATATCCCTTGCTCAGGGCCTGGCTTGGTACTCAATAGATTCTTAGTGCAATTAAAGAATGAGCTTATTTCTGGCTTCAGAGCAAGCTGCCAGACACAGAGTAAAGGAAAGGAGGAAGTATGTTGAAAAATGCTTAGCTCAGAAATTGGTCTTATCTCTCTATAGAGATTCCATTTCATTTCCTTTCAGTAGTTGCAGATGCCTCAAGTTTCTAATGACATCAACAAACTTCACTCTTTTCTTTTGGTTTTCACTTTACTGCCCTTCTTTATATGTGCTTTCCCTCAAAAGTGCTTCCTGGCAGTTTTTTTTCTTACTCATCCTGTGCGTCATCTATCTTTGTCTTCTGGCGTTTGCCATTTCAGTTTCCCTTTTGTATAGTGCACGTACACTTTCATTTCATATTCTATAATCGATTTTACAATAAAAATCTATTACCCCATAATTGTTGCTGGCCAATTCAAAGTCACCTGTCACTCAAAAGAAATAAGAGACCCAAAAAAGGTGCTTTCCAAGCTGCAATTCCATGGCCACGTCAGAATTTAACCTTGACTTTTGCTAATTAAATGTAGTCTTGGTGAAGACCTTTACACAATGGGAATGAAGTTGTGTTGGGTTTTCCCTTTAGCCCCAGTATATTAACAGACAATTTGAAAACTAGATGGTCACAGAGGATTTGTTTAATAATTCCTTTCCTGTATCTAGGGTTAAATGCTATTAAGTTCATTTGTTTCTTCACTGATCTATCCATCCATCCAATCATCCACCCACCCATTCTTTCAACAAATATTTACAGAGGACCTACTCCATTCTAGATCCTATGCTAGGTGCCAAGTAAACAAAATCAAGATAATTCCTTACTTCATGGAGCGCACATCTGGTGGAGAAACAGAAAGTAAACAAATAATTAAAATATAGTGTGATAAGTGCTTTGATGGGGAAGAAAAAGGACTTAGCGTGATCTTTGAAAATTCTGTCCTGATCAAAGATTTTGTTGATGAATTTTATATGGTTTAGGAAAGCCAGATATTTAGATAGACACAAGCAGCCTTTGGATAATCTAATCTCATCCTTTGAATAAAATACAATTTTATTCCAGAAGTCAACAAAGAGCTAAAACCCATTGAGATCACCACCCTCCTAGAAAGATCCCTATCACCCTTAGAGAAGACACTCGGCAACGGTTATTTCATCTGCCATGATCACATAACTGCCCTTGCCTGAAGAACTTGGCTACTCAAGAGCCTTCTATTAGAAATAGGGAATGCCTCTCCTAGTGTGCCTGTTTGAAAAGATTTATGTACCCTAGAAAAACCATGTTTAAATCCTAGTCAATCTTTTTTTTTTAAATTTTTTTTATTAATCAAAAAAAAGAAAAGAAATTAACACAACATTTAGAAATCATTCCATTCTACACATGCACTCAGTAATTCTTAGTATCATCACATAGATGTATGATCATCATTTCTTAGTGCATTTGCATCGATTTAGGAAAAGAACTAGCAAAACAGCAGAAAAAGATATAGAATGTTAATATAGAGAAGAGAATTAAAATAATAATACTAATAAAAATATATATATAAAAAAAGGAAAAAGAAAAAAACAAAAACAAAAGATACAAACAAACAAACAAAAAACTATATTTCAGGTGCAGCTTCATTCAGTGTTCCAACATAGGTACATTACACTTAGGTATTATTGTGCTGTCCATTTTTGAGTTTTTGTATCTAGTCCTGTTGCACAGTCTGTATCCCTTCAGCTCCAATTACCCATTATCTTACCCTGTTTCTAACTCCTGCTGGTCTCTGTTACCAATGATATATTCCAAGCTGATTCTCGAATGTCGGTTCACATCAATGGGACCATACAGTATTTGTCCTTTAGTTTTTGGCTAGACTCACTCAGCATAATGTTCTCTAGGTCCATCCATGTTATTACATGCTTCATAAGTTTAGTCTGTCTTAAAGCTGCATAATATTCCATCATAGGTATACGCCACAGTTTGTTTAGCCACTCGTCTGTTGATGGACATTTTGGCTGTTTCCATCTCTTTGCAATTGTAGATAATGCTGCTATAAACACTGGTGTGCAAATGTCCATCTGTGTCTTTGCCCTTAAGTCCTTTGAGTAGATACCTAGCAGTGGTATTGCTGGGTCGTAATCCATTCTGCCAGTCTATGTCTTTTGATTGGGAAATTCAGTCCATTAACTTTTAGTGTTATTACTGTTTGGATAATATTTTCCTCTACCATTTTGGCTTTTGTATTTTATATATCATATCTGATTTTCCTTCTTTCTACACTTTACTCCATACCTCTCTCTTCTGTCTTTTCGTATCTGACTCTAGTGCTCCCTTTAGTATTTCTTGCAGAGCTGGTCTCTTGGTCACAAATTCTCTCAGTGACTTTTTGTCTATAAATGTTTTAATTTCTCCTTCATTTTTGAAGGACAATTTTGCTGGATATAGAAGTCTTGGTTGGCAGTTTTTCTCTTTTAGTAATTTAAATATATCATCCCACTGTCTTCTAGCTTCCATGGTTTCTGCTGAGAAATCTACACATAGTCTTATTGGGTTTCCCTTGTATGTGACAGATTGTTTTTCTCTTGCTGCTTTCAAGATCCTCTCTTTCTCTTTGACCTCTGACATTCTAACTAGTAAGTGTCTTGGAGAACGCCTATTTGGGTCTATTCTCTTTGGGGTGCGCTGCACTTCTTGGATCTGTAAATTTAGGTCTTTCATAAGAGCTGGGAAATTTTCAGTGATAATTTCTTCCATTATTTTTTCTCCTCCTTTTCCCTTCTCTTCTACTTCTGGGACACCCACAACACGTATATTTGTGCGCTTCATATTGTCATTCAGTTCCCTGATCCCCTGTTCAAGTTTTTCCATTTTTTTCCCTATAGTTTCTGTTTCTTTTTGGAATTCAGATGTTCCATCCTCCAGTTCACTAATTGTACCTTCTGTCTCTTTAGATCTACCATTGTAGGTATCCATTGTTTTTTCCATTTTTTCTTCTTTGTCCTTCACTCCCATAAGTTCTGTGATTTGTTTTTTCAGATTTTCTATTTCTTCTTTTTGTTCAGCCCATGTCTTCTTCATGTCCTCCCTCAATTCATTGATTTGGTTTTTGAAGAGTTTTTCCATTTCTGTTCGTATATTCAGCATTAGTTGTCTCAGCTCCTGTATCTCATTTGAACTATTGGTTTGTTCCTTTGACTGGGCCATATCTTCAATTTTCCGAGCGTCATCCATTATTTTCTGCTGGTGTCTGGGCATTTGATCAGATTTCCCTGGGTGTGGGACCCGGCTGGTTGAAAGGTTTTTCTGTGAAATCTCTGGGCTCTGTTTTTCTTTTCCTGCCCAGTAGGTGGCACTCGTGGTGCTCGTCTGTCTGCGGGCCCCACCAGTAAAAGATGCTGTGGCTCCTTTAACTTGCCAATCCGAATCTCGCAGTCGGCCCGGGAAACCGCGCATGGAGGGGTTGGTCGCCGGCTGCCCTGGCTTGGGGGAGTGCCGGTCCAAATTGCCCAGCTGGCCCGAGACACCAAGCATGGTGGGAGGGCCCCGCTATCCAACGTTCCCAGTCAGACCGGGGAGTCACGTGCGTGGAGGGGACCCCAGTTGCCAGCCGCCCCGGCCGGGAAAACACGTGCCCCTCAGGTATCTCACCGCAGCGGATTCTCCCTGCCCGTTTAGCTGTTCCAGAATGGGGTACGCTGTCTTTTTGGTCTCTGTCGTGGCTCCGGGAGCTGTTTCGTATTGTTTCTGTTTCTTTAGTTACTGTTCTGGAGGAGGAACTCCCTAGTCAATCTTTTGAGAGCAACCATTTCTTCTAATTCCTATTCAGAATTATAGGGTGGAAACTTGATTAGGTTATCTCCACAGAGATGTGATTCACTCAACTGTGGGAATTAGCTTTTGAATAGAGGGAGATGTGACTCCACCCATTTGAGGTGGTTCTTGATTACTTTACTGGAATCCCAAGAGGAGGCATTTTGGAGAAAGCTTCAGAACAATAGAAGACCAACAGAGCAGAGTCACAAGAATGATGAGAGCAGCGTCACAAGAATGATGAGAGCAGCAGAGACATGAGAACTACAGGAGATGAAGGAGAACACCCCTGGGGGAGCTCCATGAAGCAAAAAGCCTGGAGAGGAAGTGAGAAGACATTTCCATGTTCGCCATGTGCCTTTCCAGTTGAGAGAGAACCCCTGAACTTCATCAGCCTTTTTTGAGTGAAGGTAATCCCTTTTTGGTGCCTTAATTTGGACATTTTTATAGACTTGCCTTAATTGGGACATTTCTCAGCCTTGGAACTGTTAACTAGCAATTTATCGAATTCCCATTTTTAAAAGCCATTCCGTTTCTGGTATATTGAGTTTCAGCAGGTAGCAAACTATAACATCTAGTTTTTGTGATTTGGTCCTAACCCTATGCACTTCCTAAGTCAATTTTTCAATGAGGACTGGCTCTTTAGTGTTTTATCTTCCTAGCGACATATAAAATCTGCTTGGAGTTTGGATTCCTGCTTAAAAGATTTTTAAATTTCCAGTTGCTTTACCTTTCTAATTTAAACTGGCCTCTGGTAGAAAATAGTTGCCCATTCAACATGGTACTCTGCACAGGTTAAATGAATTCTGGTTCAGCCTACTTGTTTAGAGACCAATGAGGAAATAAAAATATAAAACAGAACATCTGAGGCACAAATTCCATCTCCTTGAAATAGCATAAAGTGACATCAATCAAATATTTCTTGTGTTTGAATTTCAAACAGAAAGATACATCCACTTCAAGCTCTATTTAAATCTTAGCAAAACCACCACATGATTCAACAGGAAAATAACTAATTCAGTTTGCTACTGAAAACACCAAAAATCTGAATTACCCTAATTTTCTACTTTTCCTTTTTTTTTCTCTCAATCCTATGTTCTATGTGTCTTTTCATCATCAGTGAGCAAGTGTTATTCTTTTTATTCTGGTTAGACAGAAAATTTCTTGAGGACAAAGATCAACGTCTGATGTTTTCTTCAAGCAGGGGTGAGAGGCGCTGGCTTTGGAGTCAAACATGTTCAAATCCTGGCTCTATCACATACTGGTTTGTAACTTTGGGCAAATCACTTCACAACTGTGAGCCTCAGTTCCTCATTTCATCCCACAAAATAGGCCTACTAATAATATCCTTTCTATTGCATATGTAAGCAGTGTTATTTCTTATGGGCTATACAAATAGTTGAAGGTTAATTAGCAGTATAACTAAATAGCAATGCTGCCAGTCTTCTTCAAACATAATAAAAATAAATAAAAAAATAAATAATGTCCCTGAAGGACTGCTATGAGGACTGTTTTAGTTTACTAATGCTACTGGAATGCAATATACCAGCAATGGGTTGGCTTTTACAAAGAGGATTTATTAAGCTACAAATTTACAGTTTGAAGGCCATTAAAACGTCCAAACTAAGGCATCCAGAGACAGGTGCTTTGACTGATGAAAGGCTGATGGTGTCTGGAACACCTCTGCATGCTAGGAAGGCATGTGGCTGGTGTCTACTGTTCCTTGGGCTTCTGGTTTCAAACAGCTTCTCTAGAGGCATTTTTTTTTTTTTTTTTTTGCATCTCCAAATGTCTCTGGGTCAGCTCTGAGCTTTTCCCAAGATGGTTCCCTCTTAAAAGACTCCAGTAAGCAGAGTAAGACCCACCTTGAATGGGTAGAGATACAACTCCATGGAAATCATCTAATCAAAAGGCCCCACCCACAACTGGGTCATATCTCCATGAAAACAGCTTAATCAAAAAGAACCCACCTAAGCAATAGGTCTACCCCACAATATTGGATTAGGATAAAGAACATGACTTTTTCTGGGGTTCACAAGAGCTTCAAACCAGCACACAGACTAACTGGGATAATATTCAGAGATAAGTGACCAGTAAATGGTAAGCTTGCAGCAAAGGAGCAACTATCACCATTCTATATCTCTTTTCTAAGCATAGATACAGCCTGAAGGGTGTTTGAAGCAGTAATTCCCAAAAACGAGCTGGGAAGTGTGTTTAAAAATAATATTCTTAGAATCCTGTCCCCATACTACTAAAACACTTTAAGTGAGTTATATAATTAGCCCAGTACCAATCCTTTATAAACCACCAGTTTAGGGAAACTCAAATATGCCTGCAAAAAACAAAAATTGAGAACAAAAAAAATGTCTAAACAAACTGAGATGTTTAATGTAATTAAGGAATCCAGGGCAAAGGAAGTTAGCTAGTTAAAACTTTTACTGTTGTTTTTATTCAAAAAATTCAGCATGAGCAGCAACCCCATATTGAGACAGGTCAATGAATTTTAACTGAGAACAAAACTGATAACTCTTGAATGTCTTTCAACTATTTATGTTTAACTTGAGAATTCCCTTAATTGAATGACCAATGATTTAGTCAAATAGACTTTTAGAAGGAAAAGTTATTATCCTGTAAATGGCAGAATGGCATTGTCTTAACCATTATCTAAGTTATATAAGATCTCAAGGGAAGGAATTTTATGTTTGCAGAGCCCTCCATCAAATGGGTAAATTGAGCTCTATAGTGTAAAGAATTTGGCTAGTCTTTGTCCCTGGTCCCTGGGAGGTAACCTCTATATCCTTGAAATTTCAATTGATAGGAGGGGCTGCTGTCATTCATGGTGGGTCCCAGAGCATACTTGAATGGTCTATGCTAAGGATGGCTCAGAGTGGGGCCAGCCACACCTGCAGTCTTAGGGTAGGGTCCGGCCACACCAGAAAGATCAACCTTGTGATTAGGGGGTTGGTGTTCTGAGCCATGTCGTGTATCAGTGGGTCCTCCCTAACCTCTTGGAGGTGCCTGGAGATTGAATTCAATCTCATGGGCATTGATTCCACCAATCATGCCTAAGTAATGAAAGCCTATATAAACTCTGAGTATTTGAGCTCCCATGATTGAGACAACCCATCACTGTGCTGAGAAGGTGATGCATTCTGACTCCACATGGAAAGGACACAGAAGCTTGCATTTGAGATGCCCCCAGACCTTGCCTTATATGTCTTTCTTTTGGCTTCTTCTTATTTGTACTCTTTTTCTATAATAAAACTGTATAACTATAAATGCAGTACTGCTTTCAGTGAGTTCTGTGAGTTGTTCCAGTGAACTCAAGGGGGTGATGGGAACCTCAAATTTGTTGCCAGTTGGTCAGAAGTCTGGGTGGCCTGGACCCCTGAACTTGCAGAGCTGTCTGAAGGGAAATCCTGCAGAGAATCACCCTTACTAAACCTATGGAGTCTGCTCTGTGTAGAGTCAATAATTTTATTGCATTATAGCTGATGATTGAGGTTTTTGCAGCCTAGGCAGACACACTTAAAGCATTTACAATGAGAAGTATACTTTGAATGCAGTTTTAAAAGCTCTTAAGATTCCCAGCACCTCACAAAAATACAAGTACCTTGTATTTAGGTAGCACTTTTCCTTTTAAGAAAATCCATACACAGAACAAACTTATGACTCCATGCATGAAGAATCAAGGCATGAGATCATCAAAACCTGGTTGGAGATGAAGGAACCCAGACTCAGGCAGAGAACTTGCCTAACGTCCCTAGCATGTCATCAACTGTGAAGAGAATGCAACCACGTCCTCCTTTTACACAATTCTGGCTTCATTCAAGCTCTCTGTAAGACTGCTTATGAAGCCCCTTCTTCCAGTTTGAAGGTCCCCGCCCCCCAATCCCTCCTAACACATTGTTAATTCAATTATTTCAAAGTTCCAGAGTGAGTAGTAGAAGAAAAAAAAAGGAACTATTTTCAGAACATCTATTGAAATACAATTTGCTCCTTCTGGCTGTCCTTGGAACCAAGTGTTTAAATTAATGGGACTGAGGGACTCCTGGATTAGTGGAAATTATTTTAATCAGAGAGGTAAATTTAGGTGGATTCCTAATATTTTGCAAGATTATAATATAGTTTTTGTTCCAGTATACTAGCCTGGATGTGTAGAATCTAGATGGCTGGCAATTTTCAAATACTTAATTTCCCTAAAATTGCTCCAGCTTAAAATGCTTAGCCCATCTGGACTGGGTTTCCTGTACTATATCATTATTTATAGCCTGGGGAGATCAATAATTAGCATTAAATAAAGGGAAACATTAAGCAAAGTCTATTTTGTGACCAGAATCTCTTCTCAGAGCCTCTTAGTTTAATCGCTCTCTTCTGAAATCCCAAAGTATTTTATTTATGTCTCTCTTAAGACAGTTTGCACTTTGTAAGGTGACTTAATTGCTTCAGTGTCCATCCTCTTCACTAAGATTGCATGCTTCTTGACGTTGGAGATTAGGTCTAATTTATCATTACATTTCCCCACAGCACACAGTAGGCACTCAATATTAGCTGAATGCATAGGGGATATAATAGCTGCAGTCTGCATATATAGTCACATTAATTAATCATTAGTGTGAAGATTGCAAAAGTGTTCACAATTCTTCCTTCTTCCTGGAATCCATACCTTTTTTGCAAAGTAATTTAGCAGTTCCTCCTATGAAGAAATGGAGTCTATTTTCCCACCCTTGAATCTGGGCTGGTCTCAGGACTTGCTTTGGACAACATAAGGTGCTGAGATTAGCCTGGCCCAGCCCAGACCTGAAGCACCACCCAGCCAACCTGCTGACGCTGAGCTAAATAAATGCTAGTTGTTTTAAGCCATTAGGTTTTGGGATGGTTTGTTATACAGTATCATTTGTGGTTAACAGTTATCCATTCACAGATGAAAACACTATGGCTCAATGAGGCTAGGAACAAGCCTGAAGCTGTAGAACTCATAAGGTACAGAGCTTGGACTTGAATCCAGTCTCTCTGATTCTAATACCCTTAGACTTTTTTCACTAAATAAATTGACCAGACTTTAAATATTCATCCAAAATTAAGTTTGAGGAAACTACAGGCAAAAAAAGTTGTGTGTGTGTGTGTGTGTGTGTGTGTGTGTGTATGGGTTTTGGTGGGCAGGAGGTTCGCTTCTTTCTGTTGAAGGCATGCTGAAGAACTGCCTACTGAAGCAAGTCACCCCATTCTGATGGGCCACTTGTTGATAGCTCATTTTATCAGGCTTAAGAGACCCCTAAGTACAGGACCTCTTTCAAACAGTATCTGGAAGGGATGATATTTCCATATCCACAGATACAGAGCTCATCTAATGGCAACTGCTATGCAAGCTTGGTGATTTGGTAAGTACCTCTTCATTCAAGATACTTCTTTTATTCTCCAATCCCAAAGAAAATAATATTCCATGCAATTAATTTTGTAAGTATACCTTTCCTTCGGCCACCAATCTGCCAAGTCAGTTTTGGTTTTCAAATGTGATGGAAACAGTCTGAATTGGTTCCCAGGTGTCAATACAGGCATCAGAAATGTAGTTGCACATGCATCCCTTAAGCAGCCCTGGCCTGTGGCTGCAGGCATGGGAACTTTTCACAGCAATGCAAGACCATGCTTTGGACTCGCGCAAGAGTTGCTCTTGTGTGAAAAGGGAGGGTCTTTCTTCCTCCCAGAGCTGTCAGACAACAGCATTTCAGGAGGCCTTCCTAGTCAACCGCAGTGAACAGGAACGGCCCATGCTACTGTGCACATGATGGATGGAGTGGCCTGTTTGCTCATGAGTGTCACCTACCAAGATGGGCTACTTGATCTCTGGCTGATAAGAGAATGTTCTTAACAGTTCTTCTGCTCAAAGAAAGTATGTAGCCTCCCATTTTGGTCATCAATTTTTCAAGCAGGAAGATCCGAGGTAGTGGGGGGAATTTGTTGTGGCTGGTGAGACAGCTTGGGAGAGAGAAGCAACATGGTAGGTTTTGTGTTGCTGTCCTTGCTACATTCCCAGCTGTGGTCCCACACTGTGAGATTACATACCAGGAGGACCTCCCTCTTCGGCAGGCCTTTCTCTGCAAGGCTTCCCTGCTGCCCCTGTTTTTCCTGACTTGCTGACTCAAGGAAGGGTGCCCCCAGAAATTAATTGAACAATTTTGGAGTAGAAAAAGTTTTTTGAAGTTTCACACAAAATCTAAAAACTATAGGAAAGAAAGATGATAAAGGTGACTACGTTAAAAAATTCTACTTGGAAAAAAAAAGCAAAAATAAAATCAAAAGACAAACAACAAACTGGAGAGAAAAAGTAATTGCAACTCAAATGCAAACGGCTAGCTGCTTTAATGTAGTAAGCAAAAGCTCCTATAGATCAACAAGAAACAAATCAAGAATGCAAGAGCAAAGGGGACAAAAGAGATGAACAGATACGGAAATATAAGTGGTTCTTAAACACTTGAAAACCTATTAAGTGCATTGGTAATATAAGAAATATAAATTAAACTTCATTGAGATGTCATTTTCTGCAATAAGATCAGAAATATAAAAAAGCTTTATAACTCATTATACTGGCAAGTACACTAGAAAACAAGGAACCTCATGGTGGCAGGAGTATAAATTGGTACCATTTGGCGATATCTATGAAAATATTAAATGCAAATCCCCTGTGAACACCAATTCCACTTCTAGAACTTTATCCTACAGATGTCCTCAAACATGTCTGAAATTATTTTCATTACAGTATTGTTTTTGATAGAAAAAGATTGGAAACAACCTATTTGTGTACCAGTAGGAGATTGGTTAAATGAATTATGGTTTATACAACACTCACAATGGAACACAATGCAGTTGTTAAATAGAATAAGAAAGCTCTATCCGCACTGATTTGGCATAACCACTAATAATGCAAAATATATCACTGCATTAAAACAAAAAAGTAAATTACGGATAATGTGTATAGGAAAACATCATTTTGTAAAAAACAAAAAAGCATGTATGCATGTGTGTACATGTATATATCCTTACATTGGGAAGAATATATATGCAACAGTATTATTTATGATATAATGTGTACAGGCATATGTATATATATATAATATATATTCATGTATGTACACGTTTTTATTTTTATATATCTATAAAGTATCTATAAAAGGGATGTACAAAATTGGTAACAGTTGTCTAAATGTGAGGAGGGGAAGTCAATGGCTCTAGATCAGCAGTGAGAAGACTTACTTTTTAATGTATATCCTTTTGTACTTTAAAAAGTTTGTACCATGCATAGAATGGGGATGTTAACAAATAAAGAGTACTTGATGATCCCTCCTTCATGTGATCAGCGTTCCTTTAGATGCACTCCCAGCGTGCTGTGGGACCCCACAGGAAGGGCCCCTTGTTAAAGCAGATAGGAGGGTAACAGACATGATCCTCAAAGACTGCCAAGGGATGCCTACCCTGGAGCTGTATCTTGAAGGATGAGTAGACAACAGTCAGGTAGACAAAGGTTTTCCTGTCCCAGAGAGCTAGGTGAATTTGGGGGACTGCAAATAGTTCATTTTATCCTGCTGAATGTTCACTTGCTTATTTTGAGTGCTCATCTTTGTATTCTCCAGTGTCAGGCACTTTACTGCTTACCTAATATGTGTCAAACCTAACTAAGCGGTAGGCAGAGGGGGACACACAGAATCTGTCTTAATGGTTTGCACATAAATAAGGGGCAGCTGGGAAGACAGTGAGCTGGGAGTTCAGGCAGCGGAGGAGAAGTCCAACAAACGCTGCACTAACTAGCAGAACGATCACACGAATAACATTTCTACTGTAAATTATAGTTTGCAAATCACATCCATACACATTCTTACCACAATTTGGTGAAGTGTTATTATCCCCATGCTGATGAGGACAAAACCGAGGATTAAGAGTGAGGTTCCAAAAGTCACTGCTAAAAAGAAGCCAACTAAAACCTGCTCGAGACTATGGTTCTTTCCCCTACAGTAGCCTCTACTGAATCCATCACCAATTAAAGCCTTTTATAGCATGGGTGCATATATTCCATCTCTCTCTAAACACAAATACCATGAGTGGCAGTCTGCATGACATAATTAAACTATTACACACATGTTCGTTCCATTCTCTGGCATTTAATGTATCATAGCACTCATATTATAGACAGTGTTTGACATTTACAAGGTTTGTGCTTTTTAAAAAATGCATCAAAAGAAATTCTTCCCAAAATTACAATGGTAAAACATGAAGTCAGGGAATTTTGATCACACTGAACACACATTGCCATTTACGTTTCCATTCTTACAGCCATATCATGTTCTCCACACTGTCATGGGAAATGTGAGTAGTAAAGTTGGCCAAGCAAAAATGGCAATTTGGAGGCGACTGAATTGGTGGCTGGGCTTCCCTAACACTCTGAAAGGTTAACAGCTACCAATAACCCCCTTGAAGTGTTTCTTCTTTGTTGCAAAGACAGTTGGAGGCCTTACCTTCTACACCTTGAACAAACACAAAAGCACTAACACTCCTGATGCCTGCAAACTACCCCAGGTAGCAAATCTCAATGGGTCTACCAACTAAATCACAATTAATGAAACGTGAATTCTGCTGCATGGGTAAGCCATCCCCAGCCCAAATTCTACATGGAGACAACGGGTCCTACACAGGTGAAGGAGGCTGCCTCCCCCTTCACTCTGTTGGGCTGATTTTCTACACTGCCAGGTAATGCCTGTGCTGGGGTTTTTACTACCAGGCACCGAAAGCCTCATTCCAGATGCATATATGGCAAACAGGGAAACATTAAAAACAGATCACACCATCCTGATTCTGTACAATAAGACCTTATTTAACTGCAGGACAGCAATCTGGCAACCCCAAATATCTAGAGAAAAAAAAAAAAGGCTGCAAACTATAAAGAAAAGAAATTTTTTTAATGTTCTCAGTGGCTAAAATAGAAGTTACAAAACACATGACATAAGGTTCAGGCATGTGGATTGTAAGTGAATCTATTATTTCTTTACTGAAGACTGAGCTTTTAGTTTAACATGCCTTTCTACTATAATAGCGCTCTATGTTAGGAGGATTCTGGGTCCTCTATTAAAATGCCAAGGAAGTAAGTTATCCCTCTCCACAACTACCCCCACCACCACCCCCCGCCGCCTTTTTTTTTTTTTAAAGAAAGGAGGAGAATCTGGCTTTTACCTTTCTTTCTATAAACATATGACATGTGCTTGGAAGGATGATACATGAGGAACTAGGTTTTCAAACACACAGCTGAGGATTTAGGAAAGAGTGCTATTTCAAATATTTTATCCTTGGCAAAAAATACAACTTCCCTTCCCAGGAAAAGGGGGTTGAGATTTTTGTTTTTAAGGGTAAAAAGGTTCATAATAAAACCAAAAATTCTGCTTGGATGTCAAAGAACTCATAAAGAAAAGACGTTTAGATGAGTCAGTCATGTAAATCAGAAGCATGTGGAATGTTCTGAAATAGCACCATTTGGAGAAACCAAGGCACTGCATTCTCTCTCCTAAGGGCAGATTTAGAAATTCGTGATTTAGCTTGGTGTTGAAGAGTCAATGAATTATAGGATAACGTAGAGTGAGCAAACTCTCCCTAGACTTTGATTTCTTAAGACCCAAGTTCAAAGTGCTACTTGGAGTTCCAGTCAAAATACCTGTCCACCCCAGCCTTCTCTTCTTGGCAAATCTTTACGTGTTCACATTAACAATGGGAAAGGCTCATCTCCCAGCTGCTGTCCTCGGTAGGCCCTGTGACTGCGTCTGAAGTCTCAGCTCAATACAACTAAATTTTACTTCAAACATAAAGACCTTGTGTCCTCTGGGTGCTGGGGGGTCCATAAGAAACATATGTGAGCTACAGGTAGTACCTGCTCTCTCTTCAGTGCTGAAGTCAGAAGAAAAAAATGACAAAATGGAACTATTTTTAAATGATGCAAGAATGATCCTAAACTGAATAAAACCAATTGCTGCCAACCTCAAGCATTCTCAGCAATGAATAAAGAGAGAGGTTATGAAAGAATAAGAGGCAGGAACATGACAGAGGGCTTGCCTGTTGAACTCAATTACCAACATCCACACATCCATTCTCCCATGCTGACAACACTGCCAGACAGTAAAGCCAAAAGAATGGGAGAGATTGGAGTCATTTCCAGCTACTGATTCCACCAGACAGAGGTTCTGAAACAGCTGACTCATGTGATGAGAGATCTAGAAACAACACCACTTGAAACAGTTGGAGGAAACCAGAGTGTTTGCCCAAAACAAGAGGAGGCTGATGCATAACTGACGGCTGCCTTCAAATATCAAAGAGTGGACATGTGGACAGGGACTGGATTTATTCTGGAAGGTTGCAAGGAGCAGAGTTAGGATGAACTGAAAGGCATCAGTTACACAAGTTACACCAAAACAGGTTTTAATTAAAAACAAAGAAAACTATCTAATAGTCTGAGTAGCCCTCAAACAGAATGGACTAATCAAGTCCACCAAAAACCAAGTGAAAATATTCACCGACAGTCTACTATTTTCAGGCACTAAAACTAAGTTGTACTTTTTAAAAAAATATGCATTGTTTCTATTCATACAATTTTCCGAGGTTATTGTGATCCCTTCCTTTATTATTCACATTCTAAAAAATAAACTGAGGCTCAGAAAGAGCAAGTCAAATCTGTCTGATTCCAAAATCTAAGCTCATGTAATTATATTATTCTGTTAAAAACAAGTGAGCTGCCCATGGCTGGAAGTGTTCAAAAGCAGAGACTAAATGTCCATCTGTCAGAGATGGTGAAAGGGATTATTATCTCAGGAAGGGGGTGAATTAAATGAACTCTGAGATCACGTCCAACTCTAAAATTCTCTGATAAGATAAGCACTTCATCAATTACAGAAGTAAAAAATTGTTTTATTTTTCCAAAAAAATACAGGCTACCTTTAAACCCAGAGCTCCCCAGCTTGGATCTTAAGACAGCAGGGCCCTGGAGTTGATTTACAATCTCTCATTGTTTGTAAAGCACATTACCAGAAAACCATTTCCAGCTCCATTTTAATGAGGACCAATTTGTTATTTTTTTGGAAACCTCTTACTTCCATTGTTACAGAAAAGATACAAGAAAAGAAAACCTAGGTCTTGCAGTTCAAGAATTAATGAAGGCCCTGAAACAATTACGCCTTAAATATACAAAGATCTCCTTAATGTAAATAGACTGTATTTCACAGCAAATCTTTTTAGAACAAGGGATCTATTGCAGCATGACAGAGCGGACCACGTAGCAGTGCTATATAGTCTGTACTCAATTTGCAATTTTACTTCCTTTGACGTTGACTAATGTACAAATAGCCTGGCTTAAAGGATCTGGGAAACACTAGGTCACAGTGTGAAATATATGCTAATATAGCAAAATTTATATAAAAATAGAGGAATGTAAATAGCTAACTGAAGCCAGAGGTAGTTGCTCCAGCAAGTGGGGACTGAGAAACATTGATAATGCAAAGAGAATGTTGTTCTCGTTAAAACCTCTGGGAACACTACCCTTCGGTTTTCTTCCAGTCTAAATGCAGTGATAAATTAAAACTGAATTCCTACTGCTCTTTGAAAGTGTGTGTCTCTGCATCACTGATCAGAACACAACATGTTTAAACGATCTAAATGAAAAGTCAGTATGATACAAAGACTGCTGTTCCCTTTCTCCATAGTTGAGGAAGTAATCAAATTGTGGAGGTAAGGAAAGAATACACACACCTTGAATACAAAGCAAAGTGTGCTAAATTGGCAAGCAATATGACAAAGTGGGAAAAACATGTATGAAAACAACTGCTGTTCATTTATGAATCAGGCCAAAGAATTTTTACACATATTATTTCATTGAATCTTCAGGTGGTACGTTGGGAACCAGTGCAATATAGAATGCAACTTCAGTCATTAATAGATTCCACTAACATCAACGAAAAAAGCTTGGCTGACTCATGGAACAAATGATCCACTCCCAGAGGCAGGCAGCTTCTCAGTACCTCCCACATAATGTAACTGCGTGGTATATTGCATTCAAGAGAAAAGAAGAGAAAAACAGAAACAACAGAAAACCAGTCAATGGAGTCTGGCTAATTGAGGCAGAAAACCCAGAATTTAAGGCCTAGAGATGAGGTTGAGAATTACATAATTTATTAGATGGTGTTGGCTTGGTTCTCCTCTGCTGTTGTACATCTTCCATGCCACAATCCACCCACCACTTAGCCACCCTTTTCTAAAAAACCTCTGGTGAGAATCTTTGTTGGGCATCTAATCCCCATAAGATAAGGTTTAAAACCTTTAACAGAGCAAGTAAAGCCCTTTACAATCTTCTCTCGTCTCACTCCAACCATGAGAAATTATAGCTCGCCATTCCAAACACATCAGGTCCTTCCATTCACTGGTTCACTTTTCAGGATACCCATTCCCATCCCTCTGCCCCAATTCCCTACTCATTTAGAATATCCACATTAGGGTAGAGATTGTGTTTGTCTCATTCACTGCTGTGATCTCAGTGTGAGGAATACAGTTGGTGCCAAATAAATACTTACTGACTATAGGAATGACAGAAATACAGAAATGCAATAAAGGGTGTGAGGGAGTAAATTTATCTCCTCTTGGAAGTTAAAGATGAGGGAACTATATATATGCTAAAATCTACATATAGCATATATATTAGCATATATAATTCCCTCCTCTGAGCTAGCGGGCTAGACAGAACCTTGTCATATACTCCTTTGTAATTTTTTTCAATTTTATCTGATTCCATATATTTCTCCCCACCTTGATTGTCAGCATCCCAAAGGCAGATCCCATGTCTGTCTAGATAGCCAATGCTTACCTCAGTGCCTGGCAGTGAGCAAGAAATGATTGAATGAACCGTTGTGGAGATCCTATAAAAATCCCAGTTAGAAAAGTGTTGGTGAAAATGTGGAGAAATAGGAACATTCATGCATTGTTGGTGGGAACGTAAAATGGTTCAGCCACTGTGGAAAACATTTTGGCGGTTCCTCAGAAAGATAAACATAGAATTACCATGTGACCTGGCAATTCCACTACTTAGTACATAACCCAAAGAACTGATAGTAGGGACTCAGACAGATATTTGTATGCCAATGTTCATCACAGCATTATTCACAACAGCTAAAAAGTGGAAGCAACCCATGTGTCCATCAACAGATGGATGGACAAACAAAATGTGGTAAAGCCAAACTATGTGAAATTATTCAGCCATAAAAAATAAACAGAGTTGCTCACCTGCCATGTGGGAGACCCCAATTCAATTCCCCCAAAAAAGAAAGAAGTGAAGTGCTGGTATATGCTACAAATTAGATGAACGTTGACAATATCATGTTGAGTAAAATAAGCCAGACACAAAAGCACAAAAAATGCATGATTTCTCTTTTATGAAATACTCAGATAAGAAAGTTCATAGTGACAGAAGGCAGAATAGTGGTTACCAGGGGGAGGTGGATGGGGAAATGTGCAGTTATTATTAAATGAGTATGAGTTAAAGTTTGGGATGATGAAAAATATCTTGCAATAGACAGTGGTGAAAGTTACAAAGTATTGTCCACTTAAAATGACGAAAACTGCTTTACCAAAATTAAAAATAAATTAACCAATTTAATTAAAAATTTAAAAAATCCAGTTAGAGAAACCAGTTTAGGTGGGGGTAATGTGGCAGTCCCACCCACATTTAGATTGGGTGTCCCTGGCTCAAATTTGCACACCAGGTAATCAAATATTTGACAAATAGTGTCCAAATAAGGACTTTTTTCTCTTTTGGTGAGTCATTCTAGATTTATGCATTCAAACTTTTTTCTTTTCACTGAAACTCTGAGTTCTTAGAAATTTCAAATGGTCTTCACTCAGAAGCTGTTTATACACACTTTTCACAAGCTTGGTTATCAGATTTCCCAGTCTAGAGTTAACTAGACACAACAAATGGAAAGCAGGAAAGGAGATGAAGGCAGATAAACTAGAATCACTGTGAAGGGAAGAGAAGAGACCCCAAAGCTTAAAGAGACTCAAGCTTAAAGAAAAGACTCAAAAAACTTAACAGTTTGGGACAATTAGTACACAGAGTTCATCAGACACTGGGTATATACTATCTGGCAGCACCACTCAATAACTCACGCCAACGACCATGCATTATTGTGAAAAGGTAGCCTTCTTTAGGAAGACAGAGGTGTGTGGGCAATCCATTAAGAAAGATTTCCATTAAGCAGCAAACCATGTGGCACTTAATGGGGAATGCTTCAGTTAGCTGGAAAATTCACTTAGGTGGAACAGCTAATGAGCTGACAATGCCAGATAAATAAA
The DNA here is from genome assembly GCF_023851605.1 of Tamandua tetradactyla. NCBI lineage: Eukaryota > Metazoa > Chordata > Mammalia > Pilosa > Myrmecophagidae > Tamandua > Tamandua tetradactyla. Next base: position 62,128,388 of record NC_135337.1, read on the forward strand.
TCGTTACTATAGAAACCAAAGAGCCTTCATATTGTGTATCTGTCCGTTTTCAGTTATCTAACACATGGAAAGGAACCAAAAGAAACATCAGCATGAAAATACATGTTAAGTCAGGGTACTAAATGCAATTCCAGGAAAGGCTACTTTCCCATGGATCCCCAAACTAACTTCTGAAGGCAGCATGGGTCCTTAAATGGCCCTCTGCACCAGAACTCTAAGGGCTGTTTGATACAAAGAAAAGCAATAGGAAATCAACATGAGCAGCTAGCTCGTGTCCACTTAATGACATTTACAGGAATAGTATCCAGCGTGGAATGAGCCAGGGACAATTCTCTGTCTGAGCCACAAAGCAATCACTGCACACTTAATTTAATCTTATTCCACATAGCACACTTTCAAGATGGGCAAACAGCAAACTTTAAATGCAACTGGCTGAGCTGAGGGTCTGGCTTCCTGTGGGATGGGGTGGTGGTGGTGAATATTTAATGGGATGAGAAAGGGGCTATATACAGACCCCAGAGCTCTGTCTCTTACTGACCAGATCTTTTACTGCCATCTCTCAACCCTCCAGCCTTGTAGGCTTTCCTGAGATCCAAGTTTTCAGGGTAGTTTGAGGACCCATAGGGAGAAAAAATTCCCAATTTCCTTTTTCTCCTTCCATTGTGCCACGTTCAGGGGCTTCTACCTCATTCATTCTGCCTTACTGAGAGCTCATTTTGTCCCAGGCATTGAGCTAGGCAATTCCACATGTATAATCTCATCTCTGCAGCAAAACTGAGAATGGCATGTTTCGATTTGGTGGTCTTGAATTTATAGAACATACGGGGAGAGAGCATATTAACAGACTGAGGTCTGACGATAAAGGGTTTATGCGTAACTTGTGAAAAGGAAGGAAAGAAACCAATGCCTAAGCATCATCTACTGTGAGCCACACACTGTTTGAGGAACTTGGCATCTGATCTTATTTGACCTTTACAGCAACCTAGCAAGGCAGCATTATTACTTCCGTTAGTAGATTAAAAAAAAACTGTGGTTCTGAGAAATTAAACTCAGCTCAAAATCAAGCAGCTACTTGACAATAAAGCCAGGATTCAGATCTGGGTCTGTTGGACTATGAAGACCAAACTTATTCCACTCTACCATGATACCAAAGAATCAGGACACTTTCTTTTTGGACAACAGACAGGTAACAGATATTTTAAAGTGTGGATTGGGATATCCTAAATAAACTCGGTTGGAAATTGCCCCATTCCTTAGGGATATGGTAGGTAGCAGCCCCATCCCACATTTCTGCTCTAATAAATATTTGTAAAACTTTAAAATCTGGTTCAAAACAGCTTCAAGGACAGCCCTACATGGGGAGAGGTCACAGACTGACTCCAGAAACCTGAAGAGGCATGGAACGGCCAGCCTCAACTTCCTCAGGCACAGTTTCTAGAGGGGTCTCCCAGCAGTGTGGGAAGTGCTTACAACCCCAGCCCAGACTTCTCCTCATTCACAATGTCATGCAGATGCACAGGCAGAGGGCTTGCTATTCACAGCCAGGCTTTGGCAGTTTGGGGACCTAACTGCCAAAGGATCAAGAAATCTTAGAGAGCAATCCAGGTGCTCATATGCAGTCCTCTAGACCATTTCTACCTCTGTGCCACGGGGGTATAAAATCTGCTCAGAAGGGTTGCTATGATAAAGAGATAATTTTATAAAGCATGGAGCATAATACCTAGCACACTGGAGGCCCTTAATTATGACAACTGAATTTAGTTTCTTTGATGTTCTCTTCTTGTGTCACTCATGAATATTGTGTGTGCTTAATAAATCATAACAGCATGAGGTAAATTTTATTGAGTGTTTATTATGTGCCAGGGACTGTTCCAAATTACTCACTTAATCTTCACAATAGCCTTAGGAGGTAGGTACAGCTTTCACTCTAGTCTACCAATCAGACAACTAGGGCACAGCAAGATTAAATAATGGGCCCCAGTGGTGATGGTAGCACAACACTGTGAACACAATTAACAGCACTGAAATCTGTATCTGAATATGAATAACATAGAAAATGCCAGATCTTACATATGGCAACAGAATAAAAATTTTTTAAGAATCCATGAAACTACACTATACAGACAGTGAACCCTAAGTTACACCGTGGGCTTTAATTCATAGTACTATTATAATAATGTGCTATCGTCATCTGTAACAAACTCTCCACACCTTTGCTGGAGTATTCGTGTGGGGTGGCATATGGGGATCCTGTGTTTTATGCATGATTGTTCCACAAACCCACAACTTCTCTAATAAAGGAGAAAGAAAAACTCTGAGAAATTAAAAATAAAGCCAATGTGAAATTTAAAAAAATAATAATAATTTGCCCAGGTTAGGTACCTAGTAAAGTGGGGGAACCAGGATTCAAACTCAGTGAGTATGGTTGGATAGTTAATGCTCTCCACACTCCACTGGCTGTGCTTACTGGTTTTGGTGGTTGTGGTGGTGGTTTTTTGTGTTTTTTTTCAAATTATCATAGTTGCCTTTAGTGCCAAAGGGTTTCCCATTCAACTGCTTCAAAGCAGTTCCTAGGAATAGTCTAATTTACTAAAAGCAGATATTTTAAATTTCCAGTCTGTGAAAGGACGTTTAATTCTCTGACAGTTAATGTTGTCCCTACAGTTCAACTTCCTGGCTATTTAAAAACGTCTTGAGCTTGCTCCAAGTTTACTGAGACTACCCAGGAAACAAAACTTTCCTAATGGCTTTGGTTTTGTGGACTTCAGACACATTCTTAGAGTGATAAAAGGATCACATGTGGTGTTATCTTATTGAATAATGGTCTGGTGTGTCTTCTAAATGTAATGTTTGAGCCGTGTTTTTATAGGCGAGTGACACATTAAAATAATACCATACATTTATATAGTGCTTTGTGATTTTCAAAGTGCTTTCCCAATTACTGCCTCATTTGATCCTCACCACAGGCTTGCAAAGCAAGCAGGGCAGCTATTATTACTATTCCCATTTCACAGGCAATGTGGTCAACTAGAAAGTCAAGTAGAAAGGACTACTGGCTTTGAAGGAAAACAGAATAGGGTTCCATTCCCTGCTCCTCTATGTTCTAGCTGTGTGATACCAAATTAGTTTCTTAACCTTGCCAAGCTGCAGTTTCTTCATCTGCCAGCTGGGGATAATAATTCACAGAGTTATGCAGGGGATCAAATGAGAGAATCCTTATGTAAAGCAACTAGAACAGTGCCTGTCACAGACAGGTGCCTAATAAATTGTTGCATCTACTATTACTTTATTTTCATTTCTACTGTTATTTGCTATGAGGACAAAGCATCATTAAGAGAAAAACAAAAGGGAGGCAGTGAGAGCAAAGTACTGATAACAAATCTGGCAAAATGGGCCTTACTCACTTTCAAATAGCAGTTGCAAAAGAAGGAAGTGTGCGACTCCAATTTGGCGGACTGCAAAGAGACATCGGAGCTGAAAGTAAGGGAACTGAACCTGGACTTGCTTTGACAGCTCAGGAGCCCCCAATTCTGTCGCAGGGACCCTTGCTGTGTAGGAGCAAACCTGAAGCCCTACCCAGCCCCAGCCTTCCTCTGCCTTCCACACTCCTGCCCACCAGTGTGGACCATGCTGAGCCTCCGAGCCTAGACAAAGGATTCCAAGCCACCAGGGTCTCAAGGCACCAGGAGGAAGCCCTGCATCAGCCTGGTTTGCCAGGACCCACAGCCTGCTTGTACAACGGTACGAACTCCCTTCTTACCTGAGTGATCCTTTCTGAAGATAACGTAGGGTTGCTCTCTAGGTAAGGATAGGAGAGAACAAACCCAACAAGAAAGCCCTGCTGTGGAAAGACAAACATCAATCAGGGCTGCAGGGTGGTCTCACTTGTTCCATCTGGGAAGCTTTAACCTCTGGGCTTCTACCCTCACTCCAACCCATTCCAGGACACATTAGGCTACTGTTGTTGGGGCAGAACTTCTGTGAAGAAAGAGCAGAGGCTGGGGAGGCTGTGGGATCTGAGTCCTCTTTTGACTCTGTCCTGGGCTGAGCAATTTGTTCAACTTATTTGAGCTTGATCTCATCATTCAAATGCCTGATTGTCACGAAGATGAAATGAATGTCAATCTTCAGGCACCATGCCTCTTACAGAGGAGGCAGACAAACTGTGGTGATGGGTTTTATTATCGTTACTACACTAGTGCTGTTATTAATTAGACCTATATATGATAGGTATACTCATGCTGTCTGATGGGACAGCATGAGTGATCCTGATAAATGTACATTTTTCTTCTAATAATTCCCAGAATCAAAAGTCTTGTCAGTGCTGCTCACATGATCTGATCACTTTATCACAGCAGCTTTTTTTTTTGCTGTTTTTTTTAAAAATATTTTTATTGTAAACCCTTAACAAACAAACATACAATCATTTCTGGCATACACACATTCTGTACATGGTGTACAACCAACGGCTCACAATATCATCACATAGTTGTGTATTCATCACCATGATCATTTTTTTGAACATGTGCATCACTAGCAAAAGAAAAAAGAAAAATCCCATATATACCATGCCCTTTACCCCTCCCTCTCATTGACTACTCAATTTATTTTAACCTTTGTTCCCCCTATTATTTGTCTATTTTTATCCATATTTTTTACTAATCTGTCTATACCCTAGATAAAACGAGCATCAGACACAAGGTTTTCCCAATCACACGGTCACACTGTAAAAGCTATATCATTATACAATCATCTTTAAGAAACATGGCTACTGGAACACAATCAGCAGTTTTGTGGGCCATAATTGTGTTTCCATAATTTGTGTTTCCATAATTGCTTTCTCCTGAAAACCTAGCTTGGGAAGTTCTCCTATGGAGAGGATTATGTCTATCTAGCCCCAGAGATGGTCCCCTTTGAAGACCAAGCGCGCCATAGCACCTTTACACAAAGCCCCACAAAAGCTCACAAAGAGACAAACTCTACCTCCCTCCCCTCTAGAGCCAGCAGCTAAGGCAATTAGCCCTACCTCCATTCCTTCAAGCTAAACCCAAAGCCCATTTTCTAAGTCTAACAGGAATCAAGTGAGATGCCTGTTGCCAGCTGGAAGAGGAAAAGAGATTGAAAGCAACCTTCCAGATAACAGCTGAGGTCTGTGTCTGCCCCTGCACAACCTGACAATCACCTTGCCCCAAATTGGTTCCATATCCGAAGTTTTGGCTAATGATAGGTCTGAGGTCAGTGGTGGTACTTTTCTAAAGTAAGTTCTCAAACTCAGGCAGGGAGACATTAGTGTTTAGAGAAGCTCCCGGACAGGGGCACGAAAAGGAACAGCAGCTACCCGAGTTCACACAGGCCTTCAGTGACTGAACTGTGATGGGGAAAGGCAATGTAACGCAACAGAATGTTCTGTAACATCAAGAACGTCCCTGGCCTCTCAATTTCCCATGGAATCTTCTACTACCTGGGTCATCCTAGGCTAGTTCCTCAAACTTCAATGGGCCTCCATTTCCTTAACCATGTAACAGATCATTTAATACTAATCATACCCTTTTTGTTGTTGTTGTTAATTTGGATCTTTGATGTGGGGGATTGAATTAATCGCTTTCCTCAGTTGATGGTGTATTATCACCATTGGTCCACGATTTATGTATTTTTCTGCTTATTCCCGTTAACTCACTTTCCTCTTCCTTATCACAAGCAGCCATTCCACGCTGTCTGAGATGTATGCTTTTGTTTCTGTACACTCTTGTAAATGTGCATTGTTTTGGGTGTATGCTTATAGTTCTTAGAGTTGTGTTTTAGGTCTCTTACTCTTTCTTTCTTTTTTGTACCCAGGATTGTATTTCTAAGATTCATCCATGTTGTTATCTATTCCTTTGTTTCTAAAGGCTATAAACTATTTACACTGATTATTCTTCCTTTGCCCTTTAGGCATCATCTGGTCATTCTTTGCCCTGTTCTGTGCCCCAAAAGCTAATCCCTAAAAGACATCACCCAAAGCCCATGGTCATTAGCCTCCAGTTATATCTGGGCAAGGGCCAGTGCCAAGAGAAGACTGTGGGAGGGAAGAAGGAGAGATCAAGTTATAGGTCACCCCCATCTGCTCCCTGCTTCAACTCCCTCCCTAGCTAGTGGGATTTTGTCAGTGGCTCCATTTCTCTCAGGCCACAGTTCCTGCAGGGTTGCCTCTCTCTTAAGGCTCTACTCTCACTGAGCTCCAATTACATCACTATTTCCCCTTTTCCTTCAGGCCTAAAGGTGGTAAGAGCTTTCCCAGTTACTAGTTCCTGGGTGCCTTACAATGCCTTTTTGATTGCTGAACTTTGTCTTCCATCATAAGTAGCACCTTCATTAAATTCTCTTCAGTTGAATTATCTTGAGCATACTATCTCTCTTCTGTTGGGACACTGACTGATATAGTACTCCAGCGCCTGCAACCATTTTACCTATCTAACCTCATAGGGATGGACACCTAATTGGGAATTGTCTCCCATTCCCAGCTACCAACAATGTTGCCATGAACAAACTTATACCTGTTCCCTTTTGAACCTGTCTGAGAATGGCTTAATTGGTACATAATGACTTATTACACACTTGGAAGTGGAATCACTGAGTCATAGAATGATGCTATCTTTGTAGGGCTATAAAACATAATACTACAACAAATTTATAACATCTTATAAATATTTGCCATGTGTCAGCCACTATGGTTGGCACGTAAAGACAGAATAATCTACAAAATAAATTAATGCAATCTCTACCCATACTGAGCTTTTAGTGAAAAGTATGTAAATGATCTGGCACATAGTGGGTGCCCAATAAATGATAGGATTATCATTGAGAACAAAACCATCTACACCACACAGCTTATCCTCAACATTAATATGGCTTTACCATGCCTGTGTCTCCATTAACACCACTCTATTATTGCAGGCAATTCTTGCCCAGGAAGAAAAAGGTTTCAAATAAATTTCTGAAAACCATATTTAATGAACATCAAACTGGTCAACTTTTCAATAGATAGCATCAAATGACTGCTTACCCTCCAACATTATTTAAAACTCCAGTTGCATTCAAATTCTTCACAGAGTTGTGTTCACCAATCCTAAACTATTATATCATGAACCTTACACAATCCTAATAAAATCTCCTGCACTAAAAGATTCATCTTAATCCAAAACTCCAAATCTCACAAAAACCCGGACTTTGCCCTCAAAGTAATACAGAATACAGTCCATTTAGGTGGTATTTTCAGGAAGCCAGGATTAAACAATCTGTATAAAACAATCTCTAGCCTCTCCCTTGATATGGAAAGGAAAGACATGATTTGGGATTAAAGTCAAGCTTCCTGGGTTCTGAATTTAGCTATGCTACTAACCAAATACCACGGTGTGCATCCACCAAGAATAGGCACATAACCCCTTTAGGCCTCAGTGTTCTCATCTATAAAATGAGGGGGCTATTAATGATGATTCCTAAGGCCACTTCCAATACTAAATGATTTGAAAACCTCTGCAGGACAATCATCAGCAACAAAATTGGCAGTTTTTTCAGGATATTGAAGTTATGTACTTATTGAGATCTAAGATAGGGAAAAGAAGATCTAAATATTCTCCTTCTACAAATGAGGTGAAAATGCTGGGGCAAATATGCCTATCACAAGTGTGTGGTCTGAGAGCAGTATGTACCAGAAGCAGGAGCAAGCAAGGCAGAAGGGCACAATGATGATGATGGTGGAGATGAAGCAGCAGCAGAAAAGGAAGATGGCTAAGAATGCCATAACACCATGTGCCAGGCACTGTTCTCAGCTGTAAGAACCAATCTGATTCTTAGGACAACTCTACAAGATCAGTGCTATTATCACTCCATTTCACCAATGAGGACTTTTAGTGAAGACAGGCAATTTTCAGAGCTGCTGAAGGGCGGCCAACTTACTGGTTTCACTTTCTTACACCTCTTTACAGGTGATAATGAACAATAAAATCAAATGAATAGCAAAGTGAAGAAAAAAAAGAGAATATACTAAAAGACTAGGGATCCAGAGTGTCAAACTAGAAATTTCTCCTAAATGGTGAGAACCTGATAATGTTTTTTAGAGTACAATATTTTGACAATAGTCTACATCTAATTAATGGCATCTGACGTGGCACTGGACCAGAGAGATGTGGGCTTATATTAATTAAGTCAAGTTGGGTCTCTCTGGTTTTATGTGTTTTTTAAGTAATGTTGGAATTTTTTATTTTTAAAGTGGACCGCCTTTCCCCTCTGAGCACTCACAGCCTTCCAAAATCACTAATTTCATGCTTAAACATCAAGAGACAGCTGCGGAATAGGAGAAAGTGGAGTACAAAGGGCATTAAGAAAAATGCTTTCAAGCCTCAATTCAATACTTTCCTGGCTATATTTCCTCAGGCCACTACTTTTTTTTTTTACCTCTCTGTGCTTTAGTTTCTTCATCAGAAACATGAGCAGATTAGATAAGGTTACTGTCCCATTAGTCAGCTCTTCCAACTGGTGCTGTTACAGGGTTACCTAGTTTTCATATACATGGTTATTTAACTTACAAATGCACGTCTTGGTTTTCCAGGTATTTTGTAAATTTCTTGAGGGCCAAAGCGCTACCATATACTTTGTTTTTGAAACCACATACAGAGTTTTTTCCTAATTCCTCACAATGCTATCAGCTCAGTGGATGATCAATCACAAATACTCTCCAAATGAATGCATATTCCCTCACAAGTCATGATTTACACTTGGGCCAATTAAATGCTGTCTGTTTTAGCAATCCCTCAGCATGAATTTTGGAAGTTGGCAGGATACTGGAAGTGGATTGAAATGATCGGAAGTCTCTCTCTCCAATTCTGACCACAGGTCCTTAATACTGACAAGTTATCACCCACCAAGGAAATGCCTTATGGAATATAGCCCCAACCGATTATACAGCATCAAACTCAGACATGACCGTGGGATCTCAAAGTCAGGAAGAAATTACATAACTTTCAGAAATTTGCTTTGGCACAGGGTGGGGACACTGTGGCACCGCTTCGTGTGTGTTCAGCAATTTCAGTATCCCATGATTTTTCAGTTTTATACTTCCAGGCAAGGAAAAGAAAGATTTCTGTAAAACTGCTCAACTGAGGAGACAGCTGACCCAAAAGAAAGGTGGATTTCAGAGAACTCACCCAGGCAGCTAATTACAGCATTTTAGTTGTTAATTCGTTTTTTAGAGACCAGAGCTCTTCCACTTAAAAAATTATGGTTTCATTGTTACTTCTAAGGGAGGAAGAAATAGATAGACACCTTTAATTTATGGATCTTTCTCTTGCCCAACGCTAGCATGATTCCATTAACAAGATATATGCTATTGTCAAACTAACAGTACTGTAAAAAACATGATCAACTTTTATACTTTGGAGAGATACTTCTAGCTTGAAGGAAACCCAGATTCCTTGCTCTGGTGTCTTCTTTTGTTGCTTTCCTTCAGTCAAACATTTGGTTTTATTGTTCATTATCACCTCCAAAGGAAGTAAGAAAATAGAGCCAGTAAATTGGGCCACTGGGGAGCAGATCTGGAAATCACCCACTGGACTAAAATGATATTTAATCTGTGCTCTGATTGTTCTCCATTTGTTACAGATAATAAAAGAAATAGTTCTGATAACAATAGAATGTTGGGGCTAGGAGAGACCTTGGAACTCTTCTAGTGCAATCCCTCTTTACAGATTATAAAACTGAGGCACAGCGAGACAAAATGTCTTGCCAGAGGTCCCATAGATCGCCAGAGGCAGAGCTGAAACTGGAACCCCAATTTTTAGACTCCCAATTCAGTGCTGTCCCCCACTCACTATTTAGTAAGTGTGAACAAGAAATAGCTTCGAGAAAGACATAAGAAAGAGTTTATACTGCTAATGTATTTTTTTTTAAATATCTTAATCTCTCCCTCATTTTTGGAGGACAATTTTGTGGGATATAGAATTCTTGGTTGACAGTTTTCCTCTTTTAGACTCTTAAATATATCATACCACTGCCTTCTTGCCTTCATGGTTTCTGCTGGGAAATCCACACATAGTCTTATGGGCTTTCCTTGTATATGATGGATTGCTTTTCTCTGGCTGCTTTCAAAATTTTCTCTCTCTTTGACATCTGACAATCTGATTAGAAAGTATCTTGGTGTTTGTCTATTTGGATCTGTTTTCTGGGGGGGGGGGCCATGCTGTACTTCTTGGATCTGAAATTTTGTCTTTCATAGGAGATGGGAAATTTTTAATGGTAACCAATGCATTTTTAAGGAAGACTTAAGTAATATCCATATTCAAGTCATATTTGTTATGAGCTATTATGGGCTCTTCTCTGTATTTTTCGCCTATACTCTTTACCACAAAGTTGATTTTAATATTTTCATTTTGCTGAGAATGAAGCTACAGCCCAAAGAGGCAAAGAGATTTTTCATGGATGCAGAACTTCTAAGATTTAATTTAAGATTTAAATTTAAGTCCTGGGGCTCCATACAGTTCTGTCATTCATCTCAATGCTTTGCAAACTACAATTACTCATATTCTACCTTCACAGTTTTTGCTACTATTATTTTCTTAATATTTCTCTTTAAATCAATTCATTATTTTTATTCAAATAAATTGGCCCTTTATTAAATACCCATGGAATTATGAATTTAGGGTAATAAACACATGAGTTTTATATGTACATTAAACATAAAACTACAACAATTAAAAAAATTGTTCATCCATGTGGCACTAAGAATGTCAACTCAAAACAGTGATATGTGCTCTACACCTTGAGAAACAGGAAACTTGTAGGCATGTAGTAAGGAATAAACAAAAATAAACATGTAGCACTCATAACATTAAGGGCTCCATGTCCATCACCCTCATTATCATATTAGTCAAAGATGATTTGACTAATCATTAGTCAAAGAAAAGATTAAACTTCTCTCTCTCTCTCTTTTTTTTTTTTTTAACATGGACAGGCTCCAGGAATCGAATCTGGGTCTCCAGCACAGCAGGCAAGAACTCTGCCACTGAGCCACTGCTGCCCACCCAGATTCCTAAACTTTCAACATGTAAAATGTGTAGCACCAGACCCTATCCCCAGATTGAGGATGAAGCCCAGAAATTGGCCATTTCCACAAATATCCAGCAACTCTATTGCTGATGCTCCTCAAATCACTTTGAGAAACTCTGTACCACAATATTGGGGATTATGCGATTCACTGAAGAAGGAGTCAAGCTAGCACAACCATTTCCATTATTATACTAAACAAGTAATGCTATTAATTTGTAGCCACCAGATCACAAACGGGAAAGACTCCAGAAGTCTCTTAGTTTAGGCCCTATTTCTAAGAACTCCAGTCTCAGAAAACTCCAAACAGGTTGTCAAGGGTTCTGTTTTCAGGTCTTCCTTTGGTAGCTCCTTTACTAATCTCTAATTTTCCACGGGAACGGGGGTAGAGGCATCCGGGGAGAAGTTCACTCTCTGCGGGCACCACATTATCAACGTGTGGAACTTCCCAAACCGGTGAAGTCATAAATATGCTCCAGGCAGCCCAGGGGGAGCGTTTGATCTTCTATCCAGTGATTTCTGCTTGTCATCTGCTCAAGCTCATTCGTCACAATAAAGACGTGGAGCTAAATTAGAGGGCAAGATCCAGTGTCAGGGATCTCTGTGGAGACAGGATCATGGAAAGAATGAGAAAGACAGGCCAAGAGGTCAAGGAGATGGAGTGATTGCCCAAGCCAGGACATGCCTGCAGATGAGCAAAACCCAGCATCCTGGATAATGAGGAGGAAGAAAGAGAAAAGGAGCAAGCTGGCCCATTCTCAGCACTGGCTCCCTCCCTGCCTCGGAAGCACAGCCACTGGGGGATCCATGGTCAGCTAAGACTCATCCTTTCAAAGTTTGACAGCAGCAGCAGTAAGCATGTATTCTGTTTGGTATTTTTAAAAAAATTAAGTAAGTTGTCAACATTGAATATCAGAAATCTGACAAAGACGTCTATATTTCTAGCTTTCCTTGAAAATCTCATAACATTAGCAGTAAATTCCAGTTGGCTGGAGTAAAGTGACAGTCACTTCCATTAGATAGAGTGTTGATCTGTCAAGAGTCTCCAACACATCTCAATCTTATTAGCTCATTTTACCACCTGCCTTCCCTGGTTGGCCTTTGAGTTTGTGAACCCTATGCAACCTACTCTAAAGTAAAATAAAAATGCCATTACCAGATCATCTACTTTCATTCTTTCCTTCCACAAACATCTGTATTTGTTTATTGCCAGTATCTAAGGCCCAATGAGCACCTCTAGGTTCAGTAAACGTTGAGTTGAATGAATGATACAAATGATACAATTTATTGCACCTAAAGATGTTCTTAGGCACCTCAAGGGAAACAAAGTTGGGCAAGACATGACATATGACTTCAAGGAGGGGGTCTGGGATGGAAAAACAAGCACCAGAGTTGGAGTCTGCCTGGCTTTGTGCCTTTAGGCAAGTCACTTAACCTCTCTGAGTCTTGAGTCCTAAACAGAAAATATGGATAATAATAATATACGCCTCACGAGTTTGTTTAACAGTTAAATGAAACAACAGATAAGAAAAATATTTAAGTGTCTGAGCACCTAGCTTGGAAGGGAAATTCCCTATGAGTACACCAAAAATGGAAAATGAAAATGTGCCTAAGAGAGGTATGCACAGTGTAAAGAAGGAAGAGAAGAGTTGGTTAGCGGCTCAGAAAAAGCTTCAGGAAGAAAATGGCTTTTAATCAGATCTTACTGAGATATACGTGAGCAAATACTAGGCAACTGCTGACCATGAGCAAGACTGAGGACAAGTGTTGTATCATCTAAGGACTTCCCTTGAATCTGAACCAACTCCATGTACCTAAACCCATCAGGTAGACAAAATGCTGTGATTCCAGTGTCCTCATACACACCACTAGCCACATCATTCCAGACCCTCCCTTTATAAGCACCCATTAGAATGTTCACAGTGAAGGGCTTTAAACCAATCTAAACAGTGATCTTTACAATTGGCAATTTTTACAAGATTTATGAAAACCTTTCACGTGAGGTTTTACAGACGATTTATTTTTATCTTCCTGGGAAATACATTTTTTAAAGCTCTTAATGAAAAGAAAGAACTGATAGTGTCCCACATCTCAAAAGGTAGCAGAGCTGTGGTTGTCCTTAAAAATGAAAGCACAATAATTCAGTTGTCCCAGCTTGAGCAAATATTAACTAGATTATTTTGAATTATGAAAATATTAACACAAATTCGGTGCTTATTATGTGCCAAATACTATCCTAAGTGCTTTATATATACTACTTTAATCCCTAAACCCTATGGGTTATGTACTATTATTATGACCCCCACTTTATAAGTGAGGAAAGTGAGGCAAGAAGAGGTTTGATACTTGTCCCTAGGTCACATACTTAATAAGTGACAGAGCTATGGTTTGAGCACAGGTAGTCTGACTTCAGAGTCCACATTTTAACGACTGTGCTATATTCCCTCTCACAAAGAACACAAACATCTATATAGGAAGTGAAGAGGGGGTCCCAGCAGGCTTTGAGAAGGGCAGACCCCATCTGGATTGGCTGGGCCCTACAGCAAATAGTTAGTGCATGTGTGAGAGCAAGACCCACAATAGTTAATGTTTTAATGTCTACAGACCCACTTTGTGCTTTTGAGAAACAAAGAAGGTCAGAGCTAAATGTCCTTTAAAGCTCCTTAAACCTAAGGAAGCAGAATGATGGTGGTTAAAAGTGTGGGCCCTGGAATCAGACTACCTGAGCTAGTTCCGTCACTCTCTGCTCTGTGACCTAAGGCAAATTACTTAACTTCTCTGGACCTCAGTTTTCTCATCTGCAGAATAGGAATAATTATAATTACAGATTTGTTGGGAAGATCAAAATGTCATATAATGCAGTTAAAATGGTACCTGGTATATAAGAAGCTCTAACAAATGCTAGCTACTATTCATATTTCAGCAACCCCCTTTCTGATCAGACTCTTAATCAGCTATCCCATGGATGGTTATTTTTCTTCCAGTATTAAGTGTGTTTGATCTTCAGGTTCAATTGTATACAGATAGGGCCTCTGAGAGCAGTGCAGTGGACTAGCCTAAGTCAGTTTTCCAGAGAGACTGGAGAGTGTCCTAAAGGAAGAAAGAGTTAAGTCCCAGGGTTTGGTCCAAGGAACAACCAAGAGAACAAAAGCAATTATCTTATTATTATTGTGATCTTTTCTTTGTGGCCAGATTAATGTGATCTGGAGAAATTTTAAAAATCATTCATTTTGAAAATCAAAATAAACATTTATTAAGTGTCTACAATGTGCCTAGTATTGGGTTGGATGCTAGGGATACAAAATGTGCCCTCTGCCCTCACCTGAGTCCGTGATTTGTCTAGTGAGGGACAAGGGGGAGGTATAGAGGACTGTGGATATAGAGACGTAACTAGCCCAGACTTGGGAATTCAAGGAAGACTTCCTGGAGGAAGTTACATCTGACTCAAGAGCTCAAGAATTAAATGAAGTGATCCAGACAAGTAAGGAGAAGAGTGGAGGAAGGAGGACATGAGGAAGGACACTCCAGGAAGAGGGAACAGCATGTAGATACTAAATACTAAACAGCATTTAGTAACATTTAACTAAATGTTAAAAGAAAAGTGAGTATGATATGGAGAAAAGCCAGTCATTTAGTATGGTGAAGCTTTAAGATTTAAGCGAAAAGAGGGTAGACAGGCAATGAACTGGAGAGGTCAGCAGGGCCATATACAGGACATAAGGTTTTATTCTGAGGGCAGTGGGAGCCAGGCAGGGGATTCTATACAGAGGAATGACATGATTAGAATTATATTCAAGAAAGATTAATCTGGATGGAATGTGGAGAAATGACTGGAGGAGGCAAAACTGGCAGCAGGGAAACCTGAAGAAGAGAAGCAGAAGTTAAGGTAAAGAGAAGGGGAACAAAAGGAACAATATCTATGTAATACTAATGTCAACAGAACTGGATGGTTCATTAGATACAGAGGACAGTAAAGGAAATGGAGATGAGGAGATTTCTGGTTCAGGCACTGGATGGACAATGGAGCCATTCACAAAGACAGAAAACACAGGAGGAGAAGCTGCTTTGGGATGGGATGGAGGGTAATGATACCAGACTCAGTTTCAGACACGCAAAGTTTTAGGTGGTTGTTGGACTCCCAGGGGAGCCATTCAGCTGGCTATTGACTCTATCAGCCTGCAGTTCAGAAGAGGAATCCAGACTAGAAATGCAAGTCAGAAATCCTCAGTCTATAGATAGTACCTGGAGCAATGGAAGGGGATGGAACCCTCAAAAGAGACTGTGGAATGTGAGGAGAGGGGCTGGGACCAAGCCACAAGGAACAGCAGCATTTAAGGGAAAAGCAAAGAAAACAAGAGCTATAAAGAAATGAAGTAACCTGTGGGTATCTCCCTCCACCCCCACCCCCTCGCCCCAAGAGCTGCCAACTCCATGAGGGCAGATTCTCCACCTTGCTCATTATTCTAGTCTCAGAACCGGGCCAAGAGCCCAGCATGAAGCAGCAACTGAATAAATACCTCTTGAGTGATGAGTAAGTTGTCCACAACCAGAAAGCAGCCCAGCCACAGTATTCTGAATACTCCAGACATAGAATTTTTTCCTTTTGTGGGCTGAGAGAATCTGGGAT
This sequence comes from Tamandua tetradactyla, assembly GCF_023851605.1. NCBI lineage: Eukaryota > Metazoa > Chordata > Mammalia > Pilosa > Myrmecophagidae > Tamandua > Tamandua tetradactyla. The sequence goes on from NC_135337.1 coordinate 62,144,091, forward strand.
TTGTAGCAAAGGGCCTGGAAGGTCCCGGCTAGCTCATCTATCCTAGAGTTCCAAGGAAGCCCATGTTTAATACCCCCCATCACAAAACACTTAATGGGAAATTAAATGCATTCATTTGATTATTTCCTGAGTCTGCACTGCCTTCTGAAAACACTGGACTGTGCTGACCAAAGTCTTGCAAACTTAGATACACACTGGCTATACCGCCATGGTCATCAGCAGAACGGTTTACAGAGTGACCTTCTCTTTCCACCTGTAACCACAGCGTGACGGACGTGGATCCCAGCCAGGCAGTTCAACCGATGCTACAGTGAAGACCTTTTCAAGAAGTTCCTGTTGCAAAGCATGGAACGAGTGGGTATGTACAGAAAACTCAGGAGCAGAGTAGTTCAATTCAACTCAGTTTTTTCTGGCATGGCATTTCCCATGCAGCAAAGAAATCCGCACTGACATTTTAGGTCCATTATAGGATTATCTACATTTTTAAGATGTAAATTTTAAATATTTTTTCTCATAAGAAGAAGAATACTCATTATTAAAAATAAAAACTTAGAAAGAGTAGTGTTAGAGAATAAAAATATTTCAAAATCCATGCTCCAGAAATAGCCATTGTCATCTTTTGGGTTATTTCCTTTCCTTTTATATCTACTGTTTTATAATAGCTGAGGTTAAACTACATGTCTCTGTACACTGCTTCTTAATACAATATTCTACTCTAACCACCTCCCTGTAAGTTATAAACAGATGCAGACTTACACACAGACACACACGATACTCCCAGCAATTTCTAAAGGCCTAAAGGTACAAAATGAATGAGAAATTTATGCATCAGTTGTAAGAAGAACTTTCTAAACAAATTTCTGCCTATTTCACTTTCAGAATTAAAAAAACTTCATTCATGCATTCATTCACTTGTATGAATGTTATGCATAAAATGTTACAGCATACTATCAGCAAACAGGAACCCATATGCCAAATGGGATTATGAAGTATCAGAGCTAGGAGAGACTCTAGGGACCCTATAACCCAAACTTTCCTTCCCATTCTATGAATGAGAGAGCTGAAGCCCAGAGAGAAAAACTGATTTCACTAACATCACACAAATGGGCAAAATCAGGTCTAGGGCAGGTACGTTTGGTCAGTTCAATACTCACTGAACATCTTCCACATGCCAGATGCTCTGCTAAGTATTAGAAATACAAAGATGAATATAAGTCTTTGCCCTCCAGGAATTGGGAAAGGGATAGATGATGACATGCTCATAAACGGAGAATTTGAACTTGGATACATGTTATCAGCATGAACTATTACCTGCACAACTCAGAAGCATTTGGCCCATTTTAACCCCAAACACTGAATTTTGTTGCTTCTCTCTCATATTTAACATTCTTGGCTGATGAGTATAAGTATTAGTATGGGGTTGATGATGGGGGTAGGGAACAGGAGAAAGAGAACTAATAAGAGGAGCTGTTAAAGGGAATTGTATTTAGCATTTATTTTCCTTTAGGATAGTATCTTTAATATGTTACCTGCCATTTGGGGCAGGAAATAATTTCTTTTCCTCAGTCTGGGTTCTAATGATGTTATTTCTTAAGAAGGAATGGAAACTTCTTACACTTATTCCCATAATTGGATACAGGACATAAAAAACCGTATTCACCAAGTTTCATAGGATGATGGAATAATCACCACCACCACCACCATTGCTAACATTTATTGAGTGCTTACTATGTGTTAAGCACTATTCTAAGCCTTTAATTATACTAATTCATTTAAGTTGAGCTTCCCCTGAATTATTACAAATTTTCTTAGGAACTAATTTTTAGAAAGATATTTTTGAGAAGGGAACAACATTTTAGAAAATCCCAAACCTGATGGGACCCAGTAACTAAATCTCATAGAGTTTAGAGAATCCAATTTGATAAGGCAGCCCCTAATCAAAGGAGAATTTAACCACATACATGGGGAAAATAAGGGTCATTGAAAAACAAGTTGTGAAGCTTCCTGGAAAGGTCATATCATCGGGCACTGTACATGGATCTGAATTAAGAACCATTTAGACCGACTGGTTCAATGCTTGGTCATTTCCAGTTAAAAAGATCAGTCTCACAACATGCAATGCCAATTCCCTTAGCTGAAATGGAAACTAAAATTCAACTAGTCTGAAACAATATTATTTATTTCACAATAGGAAGAATTTCGGAGGTGGCCAAACTGTAAGCAAAGAGAAAAAGTAACTAATGGTAAAAACAAAACAAAACAAAATAAAATAGAGGCTCTATATTAAGTCTCCTTGTCTGAGATGGGACAGAACTATTTAGAGATGCAAGTCAGAGCTGAGGATGTAGGATTTGGGTCTAACGCCACCGGTGACTCACTCAGCCTTTCTTTAGCCTCTTCTAATCAAAAAGCCAACCTCGAATTTTTTAAACCTTCAGGGACTTCGTACTTCTCATACCAGAGTAGCCAGCAAGAAATTATACAATCCTCTGCATCTACATATTCCTTTGCAAAACTCAAAGGCTCCAGGGTAGAGTGGACTGTTCTCATTAAAAGCTTGGGTAGTGGTTGTGATAACACGCTGAGTTCCAGTGTGCACTGAAGCCCATGAGGGAGCCACACACAAGACCCGAGGGCTGGGGGGAGCAAAGTCTCGGACAGACCCAGTGGACATTCAATAAGGGGATTCCAGTTGTCACTTTGACAGTTCTAGTAACTGAACCAGCGGAACGGCGTCTCCAATCGCTCAGCATTTTATGCTTGTCTACCGGTCTGACTATTTCCATAGCAACAAACTGGATTTAGCCACATCCGAGACAATACAAGATGAAGCACGAAGACCATAATGATAACTGATCACGGGTGATATTTATTCAGCGTTTACCACGTGTCAGGCACTGCACTCAAGCTCTACTGACATTAATGGGATTTCAACTCTACGAGGGGCTACTAGTGACAATAGTAAAATACCCACTTTAAAGAGGAATGCCCTGAGGCTTATAAGGTCCCACAGTCAGTGAGTGGGGGAGCTGGAATTAAAATCCAGGTCCGCCTGAGTCCAAAGCCCTTGTGGGTTCCACTACTACAACCACTGCCACCCAGGTTTAGTTCAAGAACACCTCAAGCTTAATTTATCAACTGATCCGAAACTCAACAGTCTTCAAAAGGGACCATCCTCTTTAACACACAACTGATCTCACCAAAACTGAGCCCTAGACACAGAAAGTAGAACTCCGGGACTCTACTAAATGAAATGGTAACAACTGCCCAACAGAATAAAATAATTTTTCTAAAACATTTCTGAAAAACTAGGCAAGTCCCTGGTGGGAAGAATCCTGACAGTGCCTTTACGGGATTTTGGAAACACAGGGTTTGGTTTTACTTCTCTTTAGGAAAACATTACAAATTGTGGCTAGTTTGCTCAGATAGATTTAACAAGTTGGGTGTTTTCCTAAACAAATGTAATGTCTGGGAAAAATGTTAAATGTAGGAGCACTGTTACCGAAGTTTCCAATGACAACATTATTCATGATAATAACCAGCCAGTACTGGTCACCCTTGCCACGAGTGAGTACTGGGAAACCAGATGGCCAGATTCTCCCCATCTGCCTCACTGGGGATGGATTTTAAGTATATGCATCTAAGTTTCCAAAGGAGGCAAGAGAGTTCAATGGGAAAGGCCTGTGTTTGAGCTAGGATCTGCCATTTACAGGCTTTATTAACTTTGGGCAAATTTCTTAACTTCTCCAAACCTCAGTGTCTTCATCTGCAAAATACATATAATGATACTTCCTTGAGGAGTTGCTAGAACTGAATAAGTGATGGTAGATAAAGTGCATGGCATATTGCAAGAGCTCAATAAACAGTAGTGATTAAAACTCGGTAACTTTCTTTTCCTTCTACCTGGTAGAACATAAGGCCATAAGGAAAGACAAACAAAGAGTTAACACCCAAGTGAATCCTTAACAAACAAACCCCTTTCTTCAGCGTAACCTCTTAATGCTCAGCTTAGAAAGTCATCCTCAGTTTTCAAAAGGTTCCAAAGCTTCAGCTTGAGTCTGAAGCCCACACGGCCAGGTATCCACATACCCTAGGTGAAATGCACAGGCACATACTCAGAAACCAAGATGCACAATTCAAATCAGGCCACCACGTGTTAATTACACCAAATGAGTATACAACCTAAAGCGACCTGCTGCTGAGGGTGGGGGCTTCCTTTTAATAGCTCAATTAATTTCATAGAAACTGATGAAATAAGTTGATCTACTATCACCTCAGGATCAGGGAGGGAAGGAAATTCTTCCTTCAGAATTGTCAAACATCAACTGAGATTTCCTTATGGGGCAGGGAATGTGACATTTATTTTTGTTTCTCTGCTTCTGGTACAGCACTAGACCGACAACTTTCATAAATATTGACGAAGGCTAGTGGAATGAACAAATTGAATTTCGGACCACATCATTTTTTACTATATTTAAGTATATGTATATAAGTGTGTATGTAAATAGACAACAGAGAGAACAGATTTTATATATTTCAGGGAATCCAACAGACCCTGAACTCTTACTATGAAACTCAACCCAATGTGAGTACACAAAGACAGCTCAGTTCAGGTCCGTTTAATTTAAAAAACATCTACTAGGCATCTGTGACAGAAAAGAGTTTTGAACTCTGCCAAGAGACTTAGGTGGTCACCTGACCTGAAAGAAATCAAATCATGGCCTCTGGGTCTCAGTTTCCTTACCTGTCAAATAACGATGACAGTACCATCTTACAGGGTCATTGTTAGGGTCAAGAGATGATGGACATGAAAACACTTTGTAAGTACCCCATTATGCATAGTCAAAAAATAAAATAAAATATAAATACAAAAATGGCAGTGGCTTCAATAGGATTGAAGTGTGTTTACTGCTCACTGGAATCAATCCCATGTGACGTGGTAGCTCCGCAGTTATGAGTGACCCAAATTCCTTCTACCTGACTGCTCGGCCATCCTTAGAGAGATGGATGCTGGTGCTCCAACCACCACATCTGCATTCCAGGCAGCAGGAGAGAAGGAGGGAAAAGTGGAAAGAGGGAGACCAAGGGTGTTCCCTCCACATCTTTTAGGAAACTTTCCTAAACTGCTAACCATTTGTACTTAAATCTCATTGTCCAGAACTTAGTCAAATGACCACACTTAGCTGTAAAGGAGACTGGGAAAGGTGGTCTTTTCAGTTGGAAGGCAATACACTAAGCAGTAAATGAGAGTTCTTTTTCTAAAAGAGATATGGGTATTGGGAGGAAATCTTTGATAACATGTCATATAAGTTATTATAATATTATAATATTTCATTAAAGCAGAGATCAAAACTAATCTTAATTTCATTGTTATAATTAAAACCTAACTAGGTACCCGATACAGAGCTAGGCAATAAGGGTATTAAAGATGGCACATGGCCTCTATTATTAAGAATCTCACTGTCTAGCATACAAGGCACATCATCTCCCCAATTCAACAAGCTAATCAAGCCCCAAGTACCTAATATTTCTCAAACCCATCCCCTCCTTTCCATCCTCGACAATATCTGAGTTTCGACCTTCATCATATTTTACCTAGCCTATTGAACACTTTTTGAATTTCTTTTTCCCCTCAGATACCCTTCACAGAGGCCCCAAGGTCAGTCCCCTGCTTAAGTCCATCCACGCAGTCTTTCGCCTGCCATGTATTTTGAGACCACCCTGATTCCACCTAGCACTACAACCTACCACCACGTCTTGAACTTTCCTACAGGTAGCACAGAGATTGCCCGGGTTCACAGGCTACACCACGAGGCTCTCACTTCCCTGTCTTTGCTCATGCTCACCCCTGCCCACCCCCTTATCTGACTGAAACTTGAATAGCATCTGAAATGCAGTTATATCATCATCAACTCCAAAGAGGCTCCTGTGCCCCGTCTCTCACCTCCTTCTACCCAGCCCCCAGCTCCCTTAGCAGCTCCTGAGCATAATCTCCACGTACTTGTGTCTCTGTATTGCTTATTGACAAAGCAATGTGTCACTTTTTCCTTCCAGATTGTACCTTTAATTTCTATACTCCCAGGGCCTGGCATATTGTAAGCATTCATTTATCCATTCCTCTATTAAGAGGACCCTCTTATCCAGATGGATCCATCCCCTACTCTCACACCCTATAATCATGCTAAAAACCTAACAGGAATTAAATGGAAAAAGGGTAGAGCAGAGGGAAATGACAAAGGGAAGAAGGAAGAGGAAAGGAAAAGAGAAAGAAAGAGGAAGATAAGTCAGTGCTCCTTCAGTCCTTTGGAACATCAAATTGCTTATGGTCATCACAGTCCCTAAAATATTTGAAAGCTGCTGTTATAGTCATACTAATCCTTCTCTTTTATCAAAGTATTTTTAGATTCCCCCACCTTCACAACACATTCTCTAATGCCACATCTACACACTCTCTCTTCATTTTGAAATCGCCTCAACTTCCAAGCTTGGTTCTCCTAATAATAAACACTTCTCCCAGAAGATGTAATCCTTTTTATATTTTTTTTAGGAAAATGAAACTTAAGTATATCAGCAATTGGCAATAAATGGAAAGACTGGGAGTTCAAAGGTTTAAAGCAGTCTTTTGAGGGGGCTTTATAACACAGAACCCTTTTTAAGGAGACTTGACAGGAATGTTAATTACTTAAGCAAAGTCATGCATGACATACACTTACACCAAACCAAGTGTCTGGTCAACCTTTAACAACAAATGTAACTCGATGTCTCAGGCTCATCTTTCTACTAAACAGAGCTCCTGAATTCAAACAGGATTAGTGCCACGGACCTGTTCCTATTAAAAAATAAACCATAATAGAAATCCCAGCATTTTATTCAAGTGGCTGATGAGGTCTCCTGAGTTCCTTCAGCTGCACACAACAAGACGTTCTCCCTTGAACTTCTTAATCACAGAGCTGCTATTAGGAAGTTTATTATAGTAGCAATTCCAGGCATATTTTATGCTTTCATGGAGGAAGGAGATACCTTCATCATGAACGTGTGAAAGGTAGGCCCTCAGCCCCAAAACATCTCCTTGTCAGGCAGAAGGGGCTGATTGTGCAAGTTCCCAGATTTACTAAATGTTAATATGTCTTAGAAAGGAGACTCAGCACAGCCAGAATGTAAAAACTTGTGAGGGTTAGGAGAGCAATGGAGCTGGAGCTGAAACTGTGAGCTACTGGTTCCCAGACCCTTAGCTCATATTGAGTCAGTTGGCAAAGCAGTGCCTGCCTGTGCCCATGCAGAAGGTACACAGAATAGGTAAGTACTGAAGGGGAGGAAAGAAACTTTTCTCTGGAGAAAAGAAACTTTGAGTAAATGATACACTTCTACATTATGACCAAGTGCTTCACTGAGCTTCCCTGATCACTCAGGAAGCAAGACTTTATGACTAAATCCTTAGAAGGAACAGGCAGAAACCCAGATGGGGGAGAAGGAAGAGATAAAGTTAAGCAACTTCATATTTCTGCTTTGAGTAGCAACTGGTACTTCATATGTGTCAGCACTTAGTGAAATGAGAAATCCAGACCATGGATCAAATTATATGAGACAGAGATTAATAGCTGTCTACGCAATATTCACTCTCTCCTTCTTTTTAACTAATAAGGTACCTGCTTTCTTCAAGGCGGCACTGTGTTCAATCTTACATCCAGGTGTGGTCTTGTGACCAAGTTTTGGCCAACAATATATAAAAAGAAGTCTTGTATGAGATGACATGAAACCCCCTTACAAAATTAACAGATAGCTAGTATATGCTTCTGTCCCTTGACCTTCCACTTTTTCCTTCCTGGAATGTTGATGTGACAGATGAAGCCCCAGCCGCTATTTTGTGATCCTGAGACTGGAAACTACATGTGACAGATGATGGCGCAGAAACATAGGCAGAGCCTGGTGACGTCACAGGGCCACCATGAGCCTTGGACTATCGTTACTTTCAGGTTTTTTTTAGGCACAGAATAAAATCTCAGCTTGTAGAAGCTACTATTTTTAGGTTTATTTTAACTGATCTACCACAAAAGACCACTCTCCTTCTTCCGGGAACAAGAAAGAAATCCAGATCCCTTCTGAATGTGCTCCTCTCATGTGGGACTCAGAATGTGTACCTACAGGAAAAAAAAAATTCCCCTGGAGATTTGAACACATCTGCTGTTGCTACCACTCCTTCCCTGAACTACCATCTCATATCTGTGCTGTCAAAATGGTTAAGCAGAGAATTATATGGGAGAAATGGGCACAGCTGGGCACTCACAAACAAAGAGAAGCTCTTAAGTATCCCACTCTTGGTTGTGCACCAGGTGACAAGTAAAGGAATGCGCAAATGAGGACAGAAAATAGGGGCAGAGAGCATTAAGTGTTTTTTAGACATACTTGTATAACCATAAATAATCTATGTCAATCAGTAAGAAAATGGGTAAATAGATGTTGATATACCCATACAACAGAATTCTATACAGTTGTTAGGAGGGAGAAAGTGCACTAGTAAGTGCTGTGATGGAGAAGTGAAAAGCAATTTGCAAAACAGTGTCGAGTCAAATGTCTGGATGAATGGCTAGACCAACCAACAGACAGAGAGTCGTAAAGTGGATATAATGTTTTGAAGATATGCAACCAGTGTGTTTTTCATTCCCTTCCCAGCAGCCATTCAACCATCCTAACCCCAGGGAGAGAGGAGAGAGGAGGAGTAGGGCAGGAAGAGAATAGGATGTAAGGAAAGCCCCCACCCTTCTGCCTTTGGGGAAGTACGAGAAAGAAGAGATCTCCTTGTTGGTGTCATGAAGTTATTCCTCACACTGGGCTGATATTCCTGAAAGGTGAAGGGAAACAGAGTTAGGCAGGTTAAGGGGAAAGCCAAAAACAGCACAGAGCATGCACTCCACTTCCCCCAGGAACTCTGGAGGGACACCTCCATAAAGGGAAGCCCTGCTCAGAGTAGCCCTGCTCATCCTGCAGGGATGAAACTGCAACAGAGAAAATGCTGGCACTCGAGCATATTCAGTCTGCAGGTGGGCACTCCAAGGCTGTCCACTGCTTTCAGGACGAGGCAATGCAGAAGGAGGTGATGGTAAGAGCAGACAATTTGCCAAGTGCGTCACTGCACATAAACTGGTTGAGGTATCCACAAAGAGAACTGCTTACAATTCGGCAGCCTCAGACTTCTTCAATAGGCACCAGTCTCAAACAAGCCCAGCCTGACTCACAGGAGAGGAGACTCCAGAGGCCATGGCTTGTCTCCAAGTCTATCTGACACCCCCATAGCCCCACTCCTACCAGGAGAGGGACAGCGGCTATGAAAGATTAGTTAATACAAATTAAAGATGCTATATTTTCTTAGCACGTCTGAGTGACAGCATTTTCAATGCTGCTATACTTGTGTATGTATTTTTTAAAGTTCTGGAAAGACACCCAAGGGAAGGTCACCATTTTTACCTTTAAGAAACAGAACTGGAAGTCAGGGGAAGAATGGAAGAAAGGCTTTTACTTCTTACTTTATTCTTCTGTCAGGTTTGAATTCTTTCAGAACAGCCGTCTATTAACTTTCTAAATGTTCTAAACTGAGTTGTAAAAATATATTTCTCAACAGAGGTGGTTCCACAAGGCAGGAGGGTGTGTATGAGTGAGTCAAAAACAATTAAGTGGCAGTGACATGCGACCCTTCAGATACGCTGAGCTAGTGGGGGGTAAGGGAGTTGGGGTGGTGTTTGGGCCACTGTCCTGGGCCCATCTGATAATAGTGGCCAATGTTTACAGAATGCTTACTACGCGTCAGCTGCCACTGGAGCACTTCACCGGTATTAACTCACTCCTTAATGCAACGCTACGAATTAAATTCTGGGACTCTGGGTAAAACTCTGGGACTACTGCCCTTGGGGTCTCTGGTTATACCCACTTCCTTCTTCGGCTTCCTGAGGGCTGGGCTCTGTTGACCAGCAACTCTCCAGCCTCTTCAGGAATGATCGTTGCTTTTCCGATGCTAGGGGAGCCACGCTGAGGACAAAGTCACTCGGAGGCCTGGGCTCACTGTGGGGCTCAGCGTAGCTGCCGTCTGCAGCCCTTCGGAACCACAGAGACCGTTCCTCTTCCTAAGGCTCAGGGTGCACTAAAGCCCGGTGCCAACTCCAGCATCATCTCATCCAAGCTCTGGATGCCACGTGCTCCAGCACAGCTGGCACCGCCACCACCGCCACCGCGAGCCAGGCTACCCTGGGACCAGGCCAGCCAAGGAAGTCAGGACGGGCCGGAGGTGCTGGAGCTATGCTTCCACCTCATCTTCCCAAACAGGTACGCACGCAACAAACCTTCGCAGAGAATCCGAGGGGTTCAGCACACAGGCTGACTCAGAGGCCCTAAAGCCAGGCTCTGCGGTAGCAGAGGCTGAGCCGCAGTTTCCTCCCTGATGGATACGGTGCCCAGGTGAGGCTGCAGTGAGGAGGCAGGTAGGGCCCACGACAGGATGTCACGCACATAGTAGGCACTCAGGCAGGAGTAACTGTAATTACCGTTATTATTAGAAGTATGTATGCCTGGCTTGAAGCAGAGCTTTGCATGCCAATGGTTCATCTCAGTCAGAAATGACAGGGGCAGGGGAGGGTGGGTGAGGCGGGTGGGAAAGGGGCATGAGATACCCCCACTGTTTTCCCATTTACTCCAGGTCTGTTAAGGATGTAGCTACGTGAAGTTCTCTTCTAGCCCTGAGGGGAAGAAGGAATTTGGGCACTTTTAGTTTCTCTCCAAACGAAGAAAAAGAAACAAACGTAAAAACAGGAAGCCAGCTGGATTTCTTTCTCTTGCTTTGATTTATGCCTCCTTTCAGCTCACGATCATTGTTTTTAAATGAATATTTTAACTGTCTTTCCTGAGAAAAGAGAGGGATAACTTAGACAGTTTTAAAAAGAAAGTAAGTCCCAAGGGCAAAGAATCGGCCCCCATTGAAAAAATGCTCTACAGAAAAGCTATAAATAAGATTTCTGATGTAAAATTTAGATAAGATTATTGGAGGGAATGGGGGAAAAAAACTGTCAAAGAAAAAATTTATACCCACATTAGCTACCCACCCCATGAAAAGGATTAGTTCTTTTCAGTTGGGAGGATTTTTTTTTTCTTTAAAAACCTCAGCCCAATTTTTTTTTAAAAAAGTAAAATTAGTATCTGTAGAACCCTTCAGATATGTGAACTTAATTTCACTGGACCTGGCTGCCCTCTCGAGTCCCACCTCTTCCACTGTCCTTCTGACTGCCATCACATACCACCATCCTCACCCTCCCTCTGCACTTCAGCCTTTACCCACGCCTCATCCCCCCCGACTGAGAACGCTCCCCACTGAATTAGTAAGCAGTCACCAAATCCAAATCCCCTTGGTTTCTGCAGGATCTGACACAGCTGAACGGTGCTCCATCCCACAACCTAAACCAGCCTGCTTCTCCTACTTGCCTATTCTCCAAGTTTTTTGTTAACATTCTAGCTCCCACCATTACTAAAACAGAGTCTTCCTCGTGTTTAACTTATTACTCCTATCTCACTCTTTTTCTCCATAATCTCACCAACCTCAGGTCTTTATTTAACCTTGCCCATGGCAGAGGCTCCTAGCTGTTGCCAACATCTATTTTTCTCTCCTATAAAACAATAGAACTGTAGCTAGGAAACCAGCCTCCCAGAATAAATAAAGACTACATTTTCCAACCTCTCTTGCAGCGAGGTGTGATCATATGGCCAAAGTCTGTCCAATGGAAGGTGAGAGACGTGGTGTTTGCAATATCCAGGCTATGCCAAAGGGGACAAGTATGCCCATCCTTTATCCCATTTCATACCTTCCCACTGGATGGAATGTGCACACACCGGTAAACCATCTTGGTCCATGTAAATAAGGGCTACAAATTAATAAAGGTGGAGCACTCCACAGCAACACTGTGGAGTTGCTACAACAACCCTGGTGGCTTGTGCTCTATTATACGAAAGAAAGAAATTTCTCTCTTGTCTATGCCACTGTTATAAGGATCTTTGTTATAGAAACCAAATATATATCCTCACTAATCTGTCACAGTGATTATAGTAAACTTACTTGCTTAGCCACACCTCTCCTCTGAGCTCCACTCTAAAAATCTGTGACTATCTCCACTTAGCTATTATCACAGACTAAACCTAAATGGCTTCTTCCCCTGTCCATTTTCTTCCCGATTCCCCTTTTGCACAAATAGTTTCCCATTCTTTGTGCTGAAAACCTTCACAGTATCTTTGAATCCATTCTCTCCTTCAGCTCCCAAGTCCTACTCAGGCATCCTTCAAAGTCTCTCCAAGCTATCCCTGCCCTACAGTCTCCAACCTCACCCTAGAGAAGACCCTCCATGGGGGAACCTTCATTGCTATAGTAACCAGTCCGGCCTCCAGTCTCGCCCATCTATCTCACCCCAGTAGCCATCATTTATTGCCAAACATTGGGTTGGGTACTGCATGCACATTGTCTCTAATCACAACACCACTCAGGTACTATTCTTATTCCAATTTTATGAAAGGGAAATTGAAGTTCTAAGACAAATACACACAAAAAACAAACAAAACAAAACAAACAAAAACTTGTCCAAGGTCACAGAGCTATTATTGGTAGAAACAGGGTTTGCATCTTGGAATATCCAAGTTCCAATCTGTCATTTAGCCCAGTAGAACATTCAATAAACAATTGCTAGACAGATGAAAAGAATGAATGACTTCCTCACTCACCCTGTCAACCTTTCTATATCACAGCTTGCACTATGTAATTTTCATTGTCCCAGAATAGTTCTAAGTGTTACGCTCCATAATATTTGTTGCCCCTTCTTACTGATCCTAAATAGGATGCCATTCAAATAAATAAAAACAGTGTACTTTTTAATGCAAGGTAGCTTCAGGAAAGACCTGAAATCTTTACCCACCTCCCACCCAGGCCACCCTGAAGTAAACACATAATCTATGTAAAAAGCGTTGTTTGCTAGCTCTAAGACAAATCCTCTGACCTTGTCCATCACCACTACCTCCAACGAGAGAGCTAACCCGAAAGTGCTCCTAGGAATTTTGGATCACTTCTGTTATATTGGTGGCACTCTAGAATCCACAGCATCAAATTCCTCAGCCTGGCTTCACAGGTCTCCACTATTCAGGCAACACCTACCTTTCCCACCTCATTCCCACTCTCCCACATAGAACTACAGCTCCAGGATAGAATTCGTCTGTCAGCTGGCCCATACACATTTCTCTCTCTTTCACAGCTCCACATTTCAGCTCCTGCTTGGCTCCTGCATGGCCTTCTTCCTATACTGGCCTCTGCCTTCCCTAACTGGATTCTTCAAGGACCGACCTGAAGTCGCCTCAGAGCCCCCTATCACCCACTACTCTCTGCTTCCCTAAGTTTCTAGAGCAGTGGTTGCCAAGAGGCTGCCCACTGTGTTTAATATGAAGTTCACATTCTTTCATGATCTAACCCTGCTATCTTCTACTTTTAGGACCTTTCTCATAAAGGCCCAGATGTTGCTGCTGTGGAGCATTTGAATTTGCTATTGCATGGCCTAGAATACTCTTCCCCCACATGATTCACTCTCTCACCTCCTCCAGATCTCTGTTCAAATATGACCATACAAGAGAGGCCTTCTTTGGCCTCCCTTGATAAATCAGCAACAACCCCACCCCTCCCCAGTTTCTCCATCTCTCATCACTACCTGGAACGTTATATATATATTTACTTATCTTCTGTTTCTTTCCACTAGAATGGAAGCTATGAGGACAGGGACTTTGTATTGCTGTCTATTTTGATCACTGTCAATGCCTGACACTCAATAAATTGATATTGAATGAATGAATGAATGAGCAAATGAATGAATTTAACACTACCCTCCATCTTGATCATAAGCTCTAGCCATACCAATTTTTATTTTTTTCTTAGGTTCTTAGAATCCCACAATCTTGTCCCTACATTTGTACTTCGTCTTCCCAGGGGTCAGATCCAGGTTTTGTAGGACTTGAAGCTTATAGGAATTCTTTAAGGAAAGCTATAGATACAAAATAGCTAGGGCCCCTCTGCAGGCTTTGGAGGGGTCTCATAAGGTGGAGTCGAGAGGATCACCTTTGGAATCTTCTTGAGAAATTCTCACACATTCCCTTTGCCTAGAACACTCCCTCTCAGATCTTGAGATGGCAGTTTCTTGACAGCCACACCTCAAAATTGTTCTCTTTCAGAGAAGAGTTCTACCCTGACCCCCTTCCGTTATCTCCTAGGCTTTCTTCATATAACTTACTAAATGACATTTCCTTATTAATATTTAGTTTACCTGTTTATTGTTAGTCTTTATCACAAGAATGTCAGCTCATGTGGTACTTTGTCTCCTTCAACAGTGCATGGTGCCCAGAACCATATATGACTTAGAGTTATGCTCTGAAAATATTAGCTGTATAAATAAATGAGCCCAACAGCCACTTCCCACATTCTCCAAAAGCCCAAATGATAAACACACTCAGAGCAAAGAAACTGTTTGGGAAATTAAATGTCCTGTTACCTTGCTTCTCTGCAGCCTTGAGGAAGGTGGGCTGTGATATGATTCACTTAATGACTATCGCTGGTTTCCTCTGATCCCAGCTCTGCAAGTTCAGCAGAAACCCCAAAAGAACTTGATCTTAAAGGATGAAAAGTTTGGGCCTTTATCTCACATCCTATCTTTGGAGATGCTAGCAATTTCTAGTACATTTAGTTGGGGGTTATTGTCTTGTTTGATGAAGGCTTTGGGTTGTATTTTCATCATCTTTTCCATGATTAGTGATGTCCTTCCCCTCCTGGGTTCATAGCTATGCTGAAATTTCAGTGCTATTTTAGGTTCCCTTTAGTGTGGTTTCAGAACGGGTTTAACTCCTGTAGGGAATCACTCACTATTTCATTTGAAAGCACGGGATAGCCCACCGGTTCCCAAATCTAGCTGCCCTCAGTGACTTGCGGTGCTTTTGCTAAAAATATATATTTGGGGGCCTGGCCCTAGATCTACTTATCAGGCTTTCCAGAGACAGGCAGGGTTTGGTATTTGGTTCAGGTGTCAGTTGGCCAGGTGAAGGTGCCTAGTTCCATTGCTGTGGACATGAGCCAATGGCACGTGAAGCTCATCTGTTGCTGATTACATCTGCAATCAGCTAGGGGGAACGCCTTCTGCAATGAATGATGTTTGATTGGCTGGATGCTTAAATGAGAGAGCGCAATGTAGCACAGCCCAAGCAGCTCAGCATACCTCATCTCAGCACTCGCAGCTCAGCCCAGGCCTTTAGAGATGCAGAAAGGAATCACCCCAGGGAAAGTGTTGGAAACCAGAGGCCTGGAAAAAAGGCCAGCAGAGATCTCCTTATGCCTTCCCATGTAAGAAAGAACCTCAGATGACAGTTAGCTGACTTTCTATACATTTTTAACTAAAAAAATCCCTTTTATTAAAAGCCAATCCATCTCTGGTGTGTTGCATTCTGGCAGCATTGGTAGACTAGAACACAGGGCATCTATTCTCCACGTTTAACAAGCACCTCAAGTGATTCTGAGATCTTGCCAAGTTTGGACACCAGTGTAAGGATTCAGATAATAAGGAAGGAATCTTCAAGATATTTATAAGACAAAGGTCGAAACAATTGGACCAACTCAGGAAAAATAAATACTTTCTATATTGTCTAATGAAAAATGAAAAAAACATTTCTTCTCTCTCTCCCCTCCCTCTTTTCCTCCCTTGGTCCTGTTCTCTATTTCTCTATTTTTTCCTCCCTCCCTCTCCCTTTTTACATATATGAACTACTGCTCTTGATTTGCACAAGTCAGGGCACTGGACTGGGCATTCAAAAAGGAAAAAATTACTAGGATCCTCAAGCATTCAGGTTATGTGCTTTGAGAAACTTAAGCACTTCTGGAAATAGTGTGATGTCTTTCCAGTTTTGAGACAACCAGAGGGGCCTCTAAAGGAGTAAATCACTAAACCTTTAGCACATGGAAGAATTCTCGCACTGGCTAAAGTTCCAGACACATCATGAAAATGCTGGCCAAGCTACGGTTGAATGTGGTGTTAAGAGAAGAGCACCCTCACGCAGAAAACCTGCTGTGTGATCTTGACCAAGGGGTTTACCCACTCCAAGCCTTCTTCTTCTATTTATGAAATAGTCATGAAACAAGGCTACCTACATAATAAAGTAAGTGCAGGCTTGTACCCTAAACAGAATTCAAATATAACTATTATATCCTCCCCACCTACCCAAAGCCAGGCTCAAATCTTACTTCCCCCTTGGAAAACTTACCCCATTCCCTGAGCTCAGGCAAAAAGCGTCCTTTCTCTGTGGGAATGGAGAGGGGAAAGGAAAGTAGTTTATCAGTGAGCAGGGAAAAAGCAATAGGCTGTCAGAGAAAATCACTTCAAGAAACGGAATTTGGACCTGACTTCATTTATTTTGTTTTTTCCCTCTCTCTTCTCTGCACTCCCGATTTGGCCTGACTCTTTTCCCTACTACAGCCCTCACTCCTGCCTGCACTATAATAAAAGGTTCAGGTGCTTGTGCAGGGATTGACGAATGTGCACCATGTTACTGCAGGCCTGCTCAGCACACCAAGCTATGCATTGTTAATGAAAAATGACTCATTAAACATATCCTGTTAGGTCATCGAACATGTCATGAATTATAATGTAATGTCAATAATCTATTTATTACGTATATTCACCCATGTTCCCACACTCTATGGCTACCTTCTACATTGAGTGCCAGCTACGGGCCATGCACTGGACTAGGTGAACAAATCAGGCAAAAGTCCTTGCTTTCAAGGGGCGTACACTCTGGTACTATCAGATTTCCAAAGATATTATCAATCTCAGCTCCTCAACAAGGAAGAATGTTCCTTTTTTCCAGTGGATGTAGTGGTCAGGTTCAACGAACTCCAAATTTGTTTGACACATTGGTAAAAAAAAAAAAAGATCTTTGAGCATGAACCTCCATTATATGCATGTTTATTTATAACTTACATATATGTAGTTCTGAACTATTGTGATATATACCATAAAACATACCCAGAAAAGAGAAAAGGGCAAATATATAAGTTCTAATAAGTTCTTTTATTTTACAACCCAAATGAATTACCTTGTATAAGTCTAGGGCATGATTTTCAAATTCCAGTTCTGCCACTTACTACCTATGTGATCTTAGACACGTTCTCTAACCATTCTGTGCTTCAATTTTCTCTGTAAAATGGGGATAATAGTAGCACCATCTTGTAGTTATTGAGAGGGTTAAAATGAGATACTTTAGGGTTGTGTAAGGATAGTTCAGTGGTAGAATTCTCAGCTGCCATGCAGGAGACCCAGGTTCAAGTCCCATACCATGCACCTCGCCCCCCCTCAAAAAAGAGAGATACTTCAGGTAGAGTACTTATGCCTGGAATATTACAAACACATAAAGATAGCAATGATTGTCATGGTATCATTATATTTCTAAGTGGTATCTGTCTACAAGCACACTTTAGAAGACAGATCAGGTGTCTAATACAAACCTCAAGAGTGGACAAGCTTCTTAGTCATTAGTATCAGATGTCAGGGGGGTCAAAAGGTTCAAGACCCAACTGGGGATCATATTATCCATTGTAACAGATACAGGTAAGACATTATGGCATATGGTATCTGTTCCCATTGTAAATCTCCTTGTTTAAACCCCCAGGAAAGTTTTCTAGCTGAAACCATTTCACACGAGTCTCAGCTGTCACCTCCTGCCACTCCACCTCCTTCACCAATGCCCCCCCCCCCCACTTGGTCCACAGGGAGCCTGCAGTGGAGCTGGCTGGTAGGTGCCTTACAGATTATTAAAGGGCATGGAAATGTGCTCAGGTCCCACTGCAGATCCAAGAGTCGTTTTCAAATTTCCCTGTTTGGATGGGAATGCTTCAAAACTGAAGTATGCTTTCCTTGGCAAAGGTAGCCCCCATTAGATGCAATTTCTTCCTAACATTTCACAAATTGTTTTACATCTGTGTTCTCTATAAGGACTGTCCATGAAGGTCAGAACGGAAATTACAGTTCTGAGAACGCTCATACTAACATAGAGGGTAACGCACCAACCCCAAGTTAAATATCTGTCTCCTGGCCAGCCTGCCCGTGCAATGATTAACAAATTGGCACTGCAGTTCCCAGGGCCAACGTGGGCAACGAGTGTTTAGTCTATCAGAGTATTTACTCAGGATGCCTAGCACCGTGGAACCGAGACAGCCGTCTGAGGGGAGGACTCCCAAGATCCCCTGGAGGGCACGGGAAGGGAGAGGTGGACCTACTTTTTTACCAGATTCCTTTCCCAAACCAACTCAGTCCCCGCTGTCAGGAAAGATTTGTCATCTTGTTAAACATGGTAGCACCAGGCAAGCCTGAGCCCCAAAGATAAGGCTGTGGAAGGGTGACAGGTCCAGTGGACCCTACCTGCCTCCTCTAGGGGCCAGGCATGTGGTGCCACCTCGACCCTCACCAAGCTCATGCATCATGGCATCAGGGCACCCTTTTGACCAGGGTCGCCTTCCTTCTCCCTGTCTTGGATCAGACATGCTTGGAGAAAGCAAAGACCATTCGTTACAGATATACAGAGCCCTGCTATAGAAGAAAGGGGCCGTGGCTTAGAATCTAAAGGCCTGGGTTCAAATGCGACCTCTGAAACCTAGTAGCTATATATAAGTCACCTCCATGCTCTGAGCCTCCATTCTCTCTTCCATAGAGTAGAGATGACAGTATCTCTCTCCAATGGCTGCTTTAGAAATTAAGTGAGAGTAACAAAAGTCAGGGCTTATGCTCAATTATTACATGCTGAAATCTGAACACATTTGACTTTGTGAAAGTATCCAACATAGCTAGAGGAAATATAACACACAGTAAGCAGAGCGAAAAAACAACAACATATTTACAAAGACATGGGGAAAAGGGACTGAGAAGAAACTTTTAGAGATAATTGTGAGAGTTATACCTGGAAGCTTTTCTCTTTTTTGCCCAAATGCCTCCACATCTTCCAGCCCTGAAAGCAAGAAAGCAGAAGGAAGGAACCCCTACACATGAGATTAGGTTGAGTATTACAAAGCACATCCTGGGAGAGAACTGTGGACCTTGAGTATTTGTCCACAGCCACACAACAGCAAATAGGGGCAAACAGCAAGCCAGAGCTATAGAAATGTAAGGGAGAGTGACTCTGGGCTGTCATTGCTTAAGTTTTAATGAGTTCAGAGAGAGAAACTAAGACTTCTCCGAAGCTGAAAAGGAAGTATTTGAAGACTTACCTACTTAGAATAGTGCAATATACCAAAAAGAGCCAGAAAACATGGGAGGAAAGGATCTGGGTACAGCAAGAGGGAGGTGGAATTATCACCAGCATCACACTGCACCAAGGCTATGCAGTCATTGTAATTTCTTGCTAAGGAACCCCTTTAGTTCAGTTGTATATAATTCAACTGTCAATGTGGGCTGTTTGTTTTACAAATCCTGTGTGAGGTTTAAGATATAAGGGATAAAGTCTGCCACTCAGGGATTAGAAGGTGGATGAGAAAGCAGGGCTCCCAGTTGCACAATCCAGGGCAAAAGAGTTTGGAACCAGGGCAGCCGGGTGCTGTTAGGTGTGTTTCCCCTCCAGCGTGTGAAGCTACAGGTGGAGCAGAGAGAGGGGAAGTGGACTTGAGCAACAAAGAATTAATCTGGAACTAGAGGGGAAATAAAAAAAAATCAACAGTGGGTCAGTCTGCTTCACAGACATCTGTTTAACAGTGTTTTTCTAACAACAGGTCTGCAGTCATTAGCAGACTGTTAAATCAATTCAGTGCCTCTCCACCACCATAAAAAAAGAAAAAGTAGAATAAGTTAGTGTTAACTGCAGTGGAATAGAAAAGAAGAAAACATATCAGAGTGAATCATATACAGAAAGGGAAATTATTGTTCCATGAAATTTATACAGATGTGTGACTGAATATATTTATGTGTTACTAAGCGTGTATACCAGAATGTGAATTTTTTTTTTTTTGCTATAGGTTACAGTCAAAAAAGTTTGGAAGCCATTGTCCTATAAGGCCCTAATAGATCTCCATGTGACACCATCTAGTATGGGGCAAAACACTGCCTAATTGAGGATAGCTTTAATCTTTTCTCATGACTTGCATTCTGAGGCCTCACTGTATGTTTTCTCTTTGATTTTTGATGGCTTTCAACCCTCACTCAACAAGAGAATCTCCTGGGATATAAAAAATTACAGACACCCAGCTCCCACATGCAGAGGTTCTGATTTAATGGGTCTGGCTGGCACCTACCAAAAGGTTATTTTTCACAAGCTCCCCAAGTAAACCTAACCTGCAACCTGGGTTGAGAACCACTGGATTAAGTCTACCCTTAGAACATCCCTGTGGGAAAAAAGGATAAGATGTGATTATCCCTACTTTTCAGAGGAGAAAATTAAGGTCCAAGGAAATTAGGTGAGTTAGCAATAGCTGTATCTATTATGTCAGTTTCAGAGTTGGCTGAGAAGCCAGCTCCCCTGACTCCAATCCACTGTCCTCTTCCCAGTATACTATACTCACCACTCACTTTATCCACCGTCTCCTTCAGTTACAACAAGACTCCCAATGACAGGACAGACAAAAATGGTTAGGATCACAGAATTCCTTTCTTTCTTTTTTTTTTTTTTTTGAATGATCTTTCTCGGAAATGTGTTAACAAATACAAGTCCCTCCTTACTGGAATAATAAAATAGACCACTTATGTAAATCAAGCCATTTTATGGAGGCCAAGAGAGCTATTGATATTAGTTTTTCCGTCTCCAAGGAACAAAATACTGAAGGCAAGGGCTTGAAATGAATGAAAATGTATCCAATGCACAATCAAATGAAAATGTGGTGGGCCCATGGCCAGGGATGATCTGCCAATTGGATCTCTTTCAGCACCCTAAATTTAACCAGCTGGGACTCTTCCTCTCCCTGCTCCACACCCCCCCCCCTTTTTTGTAAGTATCATCTTTTTCAACCTTCTGAAAGGAAGAGATTTTGCTTCTAATGAGAAATCTGTATTTCATCAAAAAGAGATGGAACACAACACGCTTGGTTTAGCCAGTCTCCTGGGAAGTAGGTTCTTTGTGTATTATATCCTTGGCACCAAAGAAAGATACACATTCCAGCAAGTTTATTTCAGGCATGATAGACTGGAGGCATATATCTGTGGCACTTAAGGTATAACCTCACCACCATTCCCAACATAATTAATCACACCTTAGGTTGTAGAGTACTCAATTGCTTTCACAAATCAACATAATCTTTAAATTTCCAAGCCATACCAAACCGTAATGAATAAATGGAGGTGAGGGGGTAGGGAGTGTTGGAAGAGTATTCTCAGGTATGTACAGTGGCCATGGTAATGACTGATGTGATTAAGAGTATGGTAATGACTAATGTGATTAAGGGTATTCTTTAATTTCGTTTGTCTGTATTGTTGTGGTCTTTCTATAATAAACTTTTATCAATTTGCAAGTGTTTGAGAACATCAACCGAACTAAACTATAAATCACAACAGAAAAGCAGAAATATAGAAATAAATCTTACTATAATTAAATGACAAGGTGAAGACTATGCGAATGTGACCAGCCAGGCTACATTTTAAACATGGGCTTAACCAAGGGGCTCAGGCGCCAGCCTGCAGGGGCACAGCTTTCACCTGGTATTTGCACTGCTTTATGCCAGCAATTACCAGATGAAACGTTTCCCCTCCTGCACCTGGAGAGTGGCTTCCCAGTGAGGATTTGGAGACCACACTGGCAGGGGGTGAGGGGGTAGGTTCCCCTGTGCACCTCTTAAAGATCAAGCTCAGTGGGCTGCCATGAGCTGTATCCAAGCCAAGAGCATCTGCTCTGACAAGAGAGGGGTGATCTGAAATTGGGTTCTGGCGCCCAGGCCCAGGTTTGCTCAAGGACTTTTACAGAGGAGCAGCCATCCTCACAGTTAAAAGAGAAAAATTTCAGAAAGGAAATATCCCATGACACCATATATTAAATGTAAACAATCTGACCAAGAAGATAATGCCTGGGGTCTGGGGTTGCATATAAAGCAGCTGTGGAATCACTTATCAGGGGTGACTTATCTGGCTGAGTTGCAGTACAAAAGAGTGCTGACAGGGGGCTGGTCTTAGGAAGGGATGTGTCCCCTGATCACCCATCTATTCAGTGATTCATTCAGCATACATTCTCCACATAGCATGTAGACATGGCTGCTACATGCAGGTGTTTTGTTTGTGTACTACACAAGGTGCCCAGCTGCAGGGGAAAAGTGAGACTGAAATAATACCTTTAGCTCTGCTAGCCAAACTGTGCGTCCTGTGTCCCCCCAAGGAAAGGGTACTGCATACCTACACAACGGTGTACTCTGCTGACCAAGCTGTGTGTCTGGAGAGCTGTATTTGGCCAGAGAATTTCACAAAAAGCTTCATATCAATGCCCTGCTCCTAGCACCATGCATTATGCTGGGTGATAAGGGCACAAAGATGGAAATGACATAGCTCTTGCCCTCAAGAAAATCAACCTAAGTGGATTCTGAAAGCAAACAACTGTAATATAGCATCATAGTCATTATAAACGGCATGTATAATATAAGAAAAAGAGAAGGAACACCTGGCTAAAAGCAGTATTAATACCATCCACAGGCAAAATGCCTTGGAAAAAAGATAAGAAAAAGATGAAGGAGGAGGAGGAGGAGGATAGCAGCCATTTTTTTGAATGCCTCCCTGTACCAAGATGGTTCTTATCAAACATAGAAATTGAGGCTCAGGGAAACTGAGTGTAGCTAGTAAAAGGCAGAGTAAAGATTCTAAATGAGGTCAAGTTATGACCAGATCCTTTGCATTTTTTAAAATCTTCTTCTCCCCACTATTCATTGCACAGATATTTATCAGATCTGTGCCATACTGTGCCAGGAAGGATGCTGGGCACAGGGGATGCAGATTTCAGAAGCAGTTGAAGGTTCTGATTGAGAGCATAAACCAGGAGTAGATTTCCCGGGTTTGAATCCCAGCTCTGCCTGTGCCTCTTCATCTAACAGAGTTAATAGCAGGGTATCTATTTCTGCCAGTTTGAAAGAATTTATGTACCCTAGAAAAGCCAAGTTTTAATCCTAATCAATCTTGTAAGAGCAACAGTTTCTTCTAATCCCTATTCAGTACTATAGGTTGGAAACTTGATTAGGTTATCTCCATGTAGATGTGACTCAATCATTTGTAGGTATCTAACTTGACTAGATGGAGACATGTCTCCATGCATTCTATGTGAGTCTTGAATGGAAGTCTTGATTAGTTCACTAGGATCCTCTAAAGAGAAGAAATTTTTTGGAGAGAATGCCTTTTGAGAATGACAAGAAAGCCACAGCTGAGCTGAGCAGAGCCATGAGGCTGAGAGAACCACAGAGTCCACCAACGAGCAACCTTTGGAGATCCTGAGAGAGCAGAGTAGGACAACAGAATGACAAGAGCCATGAAGCAGAGCCCACCTGCCAGTGACCTTTGGAGATGAAGGAGAATCCCCCTGGGGGAGCTTCATGAAGCAAGAGACCTGGAGAGGAAGCTAGCAGAAGACATCGTGTTCAGCATATGCCTTTCCAGGCAAAAGAGAAACCCTGAACTTCATCAGGCTGTTTGAATCAAGGAATCTTACCCTGGATGCCTTACACTGGACATTTCTATAGACTTGCTTTGTTTTCTTCTTCTTTTTTCGCATGGGCAGGCACTGGTAATTGAACCCTGTTCTCCGGCATGGCAGGCAAGTATTCTGCCATATAGACTTGCTTTAATTGGGATGTTTTCATGGCCTTAGAACTGTAAACTTGTAACTTATTAAATTCCCCTTTTTAAAAAGCCATTCCATTTCTGGTGTGCTGCAATCTGGCAGCTAGCAAACTAGAACACTACCAAACAGGGTTTTTGTAGATTAGATGAGTTAATACATGTAAAGCACTCAGAACAGTGCCTGGTAAATACAAGCTATAGACTACGATGTGAGCATTAGATACTGCCATTATTGATGGTAGTATAATTATGTCATAATCATGTGAAGGTGAAGTATAAGCACAAGTAACTGGTATATAAGACCAAAGGGGCCAAGGACTCAATCAACACAAAGCCTCAAGGGTAAGGAATTATCTAGACACAAATATGACTAAATATGTTTATAGCTCTTTGCATCTAGAAAGCCTGTCACACACTGATCAATCCTTCCTTCCTTCCTTCCTTCCTCCCTCCATCCATCCTTTTTCTTTCCCAGCCTCTCCTTCTCTTCCTCTCTCCTGTTGTCATGGTCAGATTCATGTGTCAACATGGCCAAGTGGTGGTACCTGTTTGTCTGGTTGGGCAAGTGCTGGCCTGTCTGTTGCAATGAGGACATTTCATAGAATTAGATCATGATCACGTCAGCTGCATCCACAGCTGATTTCATTTGTAATCAGCCAAGGGGCGTGCCTTCTGCAATGAGTGATGCTCAATCTAATCACTGGAAGCCTTTTAAGGAGGATTCAGAAGAGGAAGTCTCTTCTTCCTGCTTTGGCTGGTGAGCCCCCTCTCTTGTGCAGTTCGTCCAGACTCTCCATCAGAATCGTTGGCTTCACATCTGCCCTGCAGATTCTGGACTCTGCGTTCCGGTGGTCACGTGAGACACTTTTATTAATTTTATATTTGCGAGTGTTCCCTGTTGATTCTGTTTCTCTAGAGAACCCTAACTAATACATCTTGGTACCAGGAGTGGTTCTTAAGAAACAGAATCTTAAAAATGGGTTTTGATGAATGGTTTTCTACTCTGACTTGACTCAAAGGTACTTTGAGGTACTCAAAGGTAATTCCCATAATCAGAATGACACTCCCAATCCATGGAGTTGAGTTGGCAAAAGAGATAGTCAAAATATCACCATTCGATTCTCCCAATGCTTCACTTGTATGAAGCCAGGCTCTGAGGGATAAAGTTTTTGACAGCTTTACAGAGTTTTATGGAAATAAGAGGTATAGAGATGTTGGCTGGTTGTTGTTAGATACACTGGCTACATTAAGGAGTGAAAGGAATGGGCTTAAGGCTTCAAACAAGAAGCTTAAGCACCGTCTGACAGATGTAGATATTTCTATGAGTATCTTGAAGGAAAATATTATTTCCCGTAGCCATAGACTTGAGATCTCTGAAAATCAACTCAGAATCTTATTGTTAGAGTAGCAACTTTACAACGTAACCTGAAATCTCAAGGTTGCATGGTGTCTACCATTAAAGTGAGGGCACTGATTGGAAAGGAGTGGGACCCTGAAAAATGGGTTAATGGCATATGGATTGATAATGATGTCGGCGGTGAGGCTGAAACTCTAGGTCATGCTGAGTCTTCTCTAGATAACCCTGTAATAGTCTGCCCCGAGGACATAGCTGCCACACCTCCAGCCTGCCTTGAGGAGTTGGCCACCCAACCTTCTCCTGAAGGGATTAGCCCTAGAGTGATTAGTTCTGTTTCACCAGATGAAACTGCAAATGAATGCCCTGAAGCAAATGGCTTGGAAGATATTTCTAATTATTTTCATGACCCACCCCCACCACCCCTCATTTCTTCCAGACCTATAACTAAACTAAAATCTCAACAGGACCCTAAAGGTGAGGTACAAAGTATCACACATGAGGAGGTATGTTATACTTCAAAAGAACTGTGTGAATTTTCCAATTTATATAGACAGAAATCAGGAGAATATGTGTGGCAATGGATTTTAAGGGTGTGGGATAATGATGGGAGGAATATAAGGCTGGCTTAAGCTGAATTTATTGATATGGGCTCACTAAGCAGAGATTCTGCATTCAATGTTATAGGTAGAGGGGTTAGAAAAGGTATTAACAATTTGTTTGGATGGCTGGTTGAAACATGGATCAAAAGGTGGCCAACATTATCTGAGGTTGAAATGCCAGAATTGCCCTGGTATAATGTAAATGAGAGGATCCAGAGGCTTAGAAAGGTTGGAATGTTAGAGTGGATTTATCATGCAAAGCCTGCTCTTACACCCCAGGAATGTCCAGAGGATGCACCTTTTATACCAGGACAGTGAGAAATATATTTGTGAGACTAGCACCATCATCCCTGAAGAGCTCTGTAGTTGTACTTCTCTGTAGGTCAGGTGTTACTGTAGGAACTGCTGTCACTGAGCTGGAATCCTTAAACACAATGGGGATGATGGGATCCTGAGTTGGCAGAAGCCAGGTTGCAGCACTTAATCGCCAAAGACAGGGTAGATGTGGCTATTATAATAGACAGCAAACTCAAAGCAGGAGTCAAAATTATATGACACGCAGAGATTTGTGGCATTGGCTAGTAAATCATGGGGTACCTAGAAATATAATAGAAAGGCAGTCTACTAAATTCTTGTTCGAGCTGTATAAACAAAAGAGTTCAAGGTCAAGTCAACAGAAGTCTAACCTGAATTACAAAAACACAGAGTCACGGCCCCTTAATCAATTTCCAGACTTGAGACAGTTTACAGACCCAGAGCCCCTTGAATAAAGGGGAGGCCAGGTCCCTTTGGGGGAGAACCCTGTTACATTGCCACAAATTTAAACTGTTAATCTTCCTCCAAGCCTTCCCCAAGGAGACCAATGGCCTTTTACCAGGGTAACTATGCATTGAGGAAGAGGAAATGATTAGATATTTCAGGGATTATTAGACACTGGTTCAGAAGTGACATTAATTCCAGGGGACCCAAAACGTCATTCTGGTCTACCAGTCAGAGTGGGGGCTTATGGAGGCCAGGTGATCAATGGAGTTTTAGCTCAGGACCATCTCACAATGGGTCCAGTGGGCCCCAGGACCCATTCTGTAGTTATTTCCCCAGTTTCAGAATGTATAATTGGTATAGACATACTGAGCAACTGGCAGAATCCCCACAGTGTCTCTCTAACTCATGCAGTGAAGGCTATTATGGTGGAAAAGGCCATGTGGAAGCCACTAGAACAGCCCCCTACCTAGCAAAATAGTAAATCAGAAGCAATACCGGATTCCTGGAGGGATGGCAGAGATTACTGCCACTCTTAAGGACTTGAAGGATGCAGGGGTGGTGATTCCCACCACATCCCCATTCAACTCTCCTATTTGGCCTATGCAGAAAACAGATGGGTCTTGGAGAATGACAGTGGATTATCGTAAGCTCAACCAGGTGGTAACTCCAATTGCAGCTGCTGTTCCAGATGTGGTATCATTGCTTGAGCAAATCAATACATCCCCTGGTACCTGGTATGCAGCTAGTGATCTGGCAAATGCTTTTCTCTCAATAGCTGTTAGTAAGGACCACCAGAAACAGTTTGCTTTCAGCTAGCAAGGTCAGCAATATACTTTCACTGTCCTACCTCAGGGGTATATCAACTCTCCAGCCCTATGTCATAATCTTGTCTGCAGGGAGCTTGATCACTTCTCCCTCCCACAAGATATCACACTGGTCCATTATATTGATGATATCATGTTGATTGGACATAGTGAGCAAGAAGTAGCAACTACTCTAGACTTACTGGTAAGGAATTTGCGTGTCAGAGGATGGGAGATAAATCCAACAAAAATACAGGTGCCTTCCACCTCAGTGAAATTTCTGGGTGTCCAGTGGTATGGGATATGTCGAGATATCCCTTCCAAGGTGAAGGATAACCTGCTGCATCTGGCCCCTCCTATGACCAAAAAGGAGGCACAACACCTGGCTGGTCTCTTTGGATTTTGGTGACAACATATTTCCTCATTTGGGTGTGCTACTCTGGCCCATTTATTGAGTGACCAGAAAAGCTGCTAATTTTGAGTGGAGACCTGAACAAGAGGAGGCTCTGCAACAGGTCCAGGCTGCTGAACAAGCTACTCTGCCACTTGGGACTTATGATCCAGCAGATCCAATGGTGCTGGAAGTATCAGTGGCAAATAGAGATGCTATCTGGAGCCTTTGGCAGCCTCCTGTAGGAGAATCACAATGCAGACCCTTAGGATTTTGGAGCCAAGCCTTACCATTGACTGCAGATAACTACTCTCCTTTTGAGAAACAGCTTTTGGTCTGCTACTGGGCCTTAGTAGAGACTGTACGCTTAGCCATGGGCCACCAAGTTACCATGAGACCTGAGTTTCCTATAATGAGCTGGGTGTTGTCTGACCCACCAAGCCATAAAGTTGGGCATGTGCAGCGGCACTCTATTATAAAATGGAAATGGCATATATGAGATAGGGCCAGAGCAGGTCCTGAAGGCACAAGTAAGTTACATGAGGAAGTGGCCCAAATGCCCATGGTCTCCACTCCTGCCACATTACCTTCTCTTTCCCAGACCAGAGCTGTCGCCTCTTGGGAAGTTCCTTACACTAAATTGACTGAGGAAGAGAAAACTTGGGCCTGATTTACAGATGGTTCAGCACAATATGCAGGTACCACCTGAAAGTGGACAGCTGCAGCACTACAACCCCTTTCTGGGGTATCCTTGAAGAACAGTGGTGAGGGCAAATCCTCCCAGTGGGCAGAACTTCGAGCAGTGTACCTGGTTGTTCATTTTGCTTGGAAGGAAAACTGGCCAGAGGTGTGTTTGTATACTGACTCATGCACTGTTGCTAATGGTTTGGCTGGATGGACAGAGACTTGGAAAGACCATAATTAGAAAATTGGTGACAAAGAGGTCTGGGGAAGAAGTATGTAGATAGACCTTTCTGAGTGAGCTGAAAACATGAAGATATTTGTAGTTCCATGTGAATGCGCACCAGAGGGTGACTTCAGCAGAGGAAGGTTTTAATAATCAAGTGGATAAGATGACCCGTTCTGTGGATACCAGTCAGCCTCTTTCCGCAGCAACTCCTGTCATTGCCCAATGGGCTCATGAACAAAGTGGTCATGGTGGTAGAGATGGAAGTCATGCATGGGCTCAGCAACATGGATTTCCACTCACCAAGGCTGACTTGGCTACAGCCATAGTTGAGTGCCCAATCTGCCAGCAGCAGAGACCCACGCTCAGCCCCTGATATGGCTCCATTCCCCGAGGTGACCAGCCAGCTACATGGTGGCAGGTTAATTACACTGGACCACTCCCTTCATGGAAGGGGCAACGACTTGTTCTAACTGGAATAGACACATATTCTGGATACGGGTTTGCTTTCCCTGCATGCAATGCTTCTGCCAGAACTCCCATCCGTGGGCTTTCAGAATGCCTTATCCATCGTCATGGTATTCCATATAGCATTGCTTCTGATCAAGGAACACACTTCACAGCAAATGAAGTGCAGGAATGGGCACATGCTCATGGAATTCTCTGGTCTTACCATGTTCTCCATCATCCAGAAGCAGCTGGATTGATAGAACGGTGAAAGGGCCTTTTGAAAACTCAATTATGGTGCCAACTAGGTAGGTGGCAATACCTTGAAAGGCTGGGGGTAATGTTCTCCAGGAAGCTGTGTATGGTCTGAATCAGCATCCGCTGTATGGTATTGTTTCTCCCATTGCCAGGATCCATGGGTCCAGGAACCACGGGTGGAAATGGGAGTGGCACCACTCACAATTACCCCTAGTGATCCACTAGGAAAATTTCTGTTTCCTGTCCCTGCGACCCTGAGCTCTGCTGGTCTACAGGTTTTAGTTTCAAAAGGGGGAGTGCTTCCATCAGGAGAAAGAATAATGATTCCATTGAACTGGAATCTAAGACTGCCACCTGGTCACTTTGGGCTACTCATGCCCCTGGATCAACAAGCTAAGAAGGAGACTGCATTATTGTCTGGGGTGATTGACCCTGACTATCAAGGGGAAATAGCAACTACACAATGGAGGTAAAAGAAGAGTTTTCTTGAAATATAGGAGATCCCCTAGGGCGTCTTTTAGTACTATCATGCCCTGTGATTAAAATCAATGAAAAACTGCAACAGCCCAATCCAGGCAGGACTACCAATGGGTCTGAAACTTCAGGAATGAAGGTTTGGGTCACCCCACCAGGCAAAGAGCCACAGTCAGCTGAAGTGCTTGCTGAGGGTAAAGGGAACATGGAATGGGTAGTAGAAGAAGGTAGTGATAAATATGAACTACGACCACATGATCAGTTGCAGAAACTAGAACCATGATGCTGTTTTGTTCCTGTTACACTATTTAAGTTGTAAAATATCAAGTTTAAGAATGAATATTACCTAAGCACTTACACCCTATTCTAGATACAGTTAATGTGCTTCCAGTTATATGCAGGAAAGTTGAGTATTGTTAGGTGAGAGAAAGAAAATGTGTGTTCTAAGGTTTTTTATTTAGAAATTAGGTATGGCTTAAGGTGATTTATATAGCTGCCAAGTTGACAAGGGGTGAACTGTCATGGTCAGGTTCATGTGTCAACTTGGCCAAGTGGTGGTACCTGTTTGTCTGGTTGGGCAAGTGCTGGCCTGTCTGTTGCAATGAGGACATTTCATAGAATTAGATCATGATCACGTCAGCTGCATCCACAGCTGATTTCATTTGTAATCAGCCAAGGGGAGTGTCTTCTGCAATGAGTGATGCTCAATCAAATCTAATCACTGGAAGTCTTTTAAGGAGGATTCAGAAGAGACAGGCTCTTCTTCCTGCTTCGGCTGGCGAGCCTCTCCTGTGGAGTGTCCAGACCTTTCACTGGAATTGTCAGCTTCACAGCTGCCCTGCAGATTTTTGACTCTGCATTCTGGTGGTCACGTGAGACATTTTTATAAATTTTATATTTGTGAGTGTTCCCTGTGGATTCTGTTTCTCTAGAGAACCCTAACTAATACACCTGCCTTCTCTCTCTTTCTTTTTTTTTCTTTCTTGTGAGAACCTTCTCCCCGTCTGCCCCACCCCCACCCCCTCATCTATCTACCTATGCACCTGTCTATCACAGAATGAACTCACAGATTCCTATTTTATTCAGTGGACTATAACCCACATGTTGGTTTAAAACTATTATGTATCCCAGAACAGCCATGTTTTAATCATGATCCACTCTTGTGGGGCAGCCATTTATTTTCATCTTGGTTCAATACTATAGGGTGGAACTTTTTTATTAGATTCTCTCCACAGAGATGTGATGTGCCCAATTTTGAGTGTGGTCTTTTGATTAGATGGAGATGTGACTCCACCCATTCAAGGTGGGTCTTGATTAGTTCACTGGAATCCTTTCACAGGGGAAACATTCTTAAGAAACCTCAGATGCAGACACTTGGGAAACAGTTACTTCAGAGCTGACAGAGAGTGCAGATGCCTAGACACAAGCAGAGCCCAGCAGATGTTGCCATGTGCCTTCCCTTGAGATGCTAAGCAAGCCAGAACCCAGAGTTGTGTCCTGGAAGGACTAAGTGAAGGCCCATAGATACTTATGGGAAATCACTGGCATCAGAAGCTGGAAGCAACAGAACTGGGAACAAGGACCAGCAGACACCAGCCATGTGCATTCCCAGATCGGCTTTCCTTGAGCCAAGTTATCTTTTCCTGGATGCCTTATATAGGACATATTTATGGCCTTAGAAATGAAAACTGGTAACATATCAAATTCCCTATTTAAAAGCCCTTCCATTTCTAGTATATTACTTTCCAAAACATCAGCAAACTAATACAAACCATTACTGTCCTCTTTTGTTTTATCATTCAAATTTTCCCATATTTAACCAGTGGAAGTCCCTTCAAGCTGGTTCCTGAATTCTCTTGACATTCACCTATCATGTATGCTTACTTTCTGGCACAACAAAATGTCCCAGATTTTTCTTATACTTTCCTTGCCCCAGCCACGGAATCAGCCTCTTTTCCCAAGGATCCCTGGTTCTTTCAGTAGGGAACTGTATAACCTGACATTTTTATTCTTGGTCTGGCATGTAGTCATTGTATGAATGACTGAATGAATGAAAACCACTCTTCCCCGTGTGCTCATGAATCACTGCAGAGCTGGAAAATCATCATCTGACTTTTCCTGAAAGATGGATATGCCAGAACATGGTCTTTAACCCTCTCCTACCTGCAGGACACTCAAGTCCCACTCCTAACTTCTTCCCTTCCCACTCATACTTTGACCCTTCCTAATAAAACAAGGACAAGACTCCACAGAAATATCCTTGGTAATTCAGAAAGCACTTGAAAAGTTAACCTCTCAAACCTCAGCAATTCCTACAGCAGATCCATGTCTGGTAAAAGGATTAGGAAAAGGAGCTGGATATAATACTGGCACTAACTCAAAACATACAGGAAAGGGAAGGGGAAATGGAACCAGCGTTTTGTACTAGATCCTCCAGGACATTATTTCTAATCTTTACAACACCCCTGCAATGGTAGATATCTTCACCCCTATTTCTGCATACGAGGCATAGAGAGGTATAATGTTCCCTGCTCAAGGTCATACAATTGGTGAGTTGTAGAATCATCAGAATCCAAATCCAGGACCACCTGACTTCAAAGCACAGGCTTTGAAATACATCACAGAAGCTCATGAGGTAGAGAATTGTCTTCCATTTATACCTTTTACTTTTAATCTATATAGTTTTTCTGAATAATAGTTTTTCTGATATTCTAAAACATAACTTTTACTCTGGACATTTTCTCTTTCACTAAAATAGAACACAGTATGTGTTCCCCAAGTTCAGTGTATTTGAACTTTGTTTCTCTAGATTCCAGAAAATAAAACAAAGTTTTACTCCTTTAGTAGTTACATATTTGATATACCACCTTCATTTTAAAGAACAAAAAATCTATACACCAGCATTTCTGTAACTTTGCTGCACCTTGGGCTCACCTGGGATCTTTAAATGCTGATGCCAAGCTCCTGCCCCTAGACCCTTTGCTTTAATTGGTATGGGGCTGGCCTGGGCATCAGGATTTTTAAAGCTCCCCAGAGAATTCTAATACACAGTAAAGTTAAGGAACCATTGCCAGATAAAATGACAACAAGATGAGAAAAACAATCATTTCTCAATTCTTTAGGGAATGAGTAGCAATCTGCAAATCAGCTTGATCCTTTTCTTCATACAATGACCCAGAGAATTCTAGAAAATGAAATTAAATCAGAACCTTACTTGTTATAAAATTCTAAAATTTAAAAAAAAAAATTTTTGTTTAAACAATATAAATCCTACCTTACTGAAACATGATTAAGATTATGGGCTGAATGATTTTTTTCATCTAACAATAATCCAATCAACATTTATACAGCAACTTGGGGCCAGGCCCCATAAGAACTTGGAATACAGAAGGAGCAAGTGATGAAAAGGCGAGGACCATAAACAGTCATCAGGGTTAGAATATTCTAAGCTGCTAAGGGGAGGTACAGGGGGTACAGGGATCAACATGCAGCACATGGAACTCAGCCTTGAGTACATCAGGGAAATCTTCCCTGAGGAGGTACAAAATATCAGCTAAGCCTAGGAGAAGAGCGGGTTAGGATATGAAGGAAGGGATGGGCAGAAACTACCTGTAATTAGAAATTTGGGTAGGAGAGCAATGCGGTGAGCCAGCTGTGAGCTTTCTGAATACTTGGTCAACACCAGGCCTGTCTCAGTGGACTCCAAGGCAATAGCAACTACATAAACACAAGACCAAGCAACTGTCAAAATTCACATACTTGGCAGTCCCTTTTTATAATCCCTATCATATGAACATTAAAAAAAAACACTCCATTAAAACATGAAACACAGAAACATTAAAAATGGAATACTGACTTCCTC
Organism: Tamandua tetradactyla; assembly: GCF_023851605.1. Classification (NCBI taxonomy): domain Eukaryota; kingdom Metazoa; phylum Chordata; class Mammalia; order Pilosa; family Myrmecophagidae; genus Tamandua; species Tamandua tetradactyla. Next base: position 62,177,779 of record NC_135337.1, read on the forward strand.
TGCTGACATAGTTTTTGCCTATCCTATTTTTTCTAAGTGGGCACCTTGAGACTCTGATTGACAACTGTACTGCCAACGTGAGCGTTGCCCTTTCTCTCCACAGAGTTAGCATCCCTCCCTTCTCTGAGCCTGCCTTCCCAAGATGGTATCCGGAGTGACTTGAACTAGAAGGTGCAAAGCAGTCACTACACCTGTATACATGATTCAGCCATATACTTTTTTTTTTTATCTTTGTTGAAGGGTACCTAGGCTCTCAAAGTGAGCAGTTAGAGATTATGTGATAAACACGCTGCAGAATGCGGAAGGAGCCGCTGAGTACAGTGTCGGCATACTGTAGGGGCTTCCCAGAAGAAGGGCAAGCCCACAAATCTGTCTAACCTCTGCACTAGCTTCAAATTCCAACTGGAAGGACAAAAGGGAGTTCTGCTCCAGTTCCAACAAGGAAGTGGAAGCAGATCTGAGATGGTAACAAAGGTGTGCTGGTTAGAAAGGATTATATACCCTAGAAAAGCCATGTTTTAATCCTGATCCATCGAGTAGAGGCAGCCTGTTCTTCTAATCTCTATTCAGTACTGTAGGTTGAAACTCGATTAGGTTATCTCCACAGATGTGGCACAGCCAATTGTGGGTATTAACCTTTGATTAGAGGGTGATGTGACTCCATCCATTCCAGGCGAGTCTTGATTAGTTTACTGGAATCCTTTAAAAGAGGAAACACTTTGGAGAGAGCTTCAGAACAACGAGAAAGCCACAAGAGAGTGAGGAGAACAAATCAGAGTCCACACAGCCAGAGACCTTTGGAGATAAAGAAGGAAACACCCCCAGGGAAGCTTCATGAAACATGAAGCCTGGAGAGAAAACTAGCAGATATTGCCATGTTCACCATGTACCTTTCCAGTTGAGAGAGAAACCATGAACTTCACTGGCCTTTCCTGAGTGAAGGTAATCGCTTGTTGGTGCCTTAATTCAGACATTTCTATGGACTTTGCTTTAATTGGGATATTTTCACGGTGTTAGAACTATAAACTTGCCACTTATTAAATTCCCCTTTAGCAAAGTAGAACAAAAGGGATGGCCAAGGGTCACCAGAAATTCCATCCAGTAAATATTTCTTGGCCATCGACAAATGCAAAATGTTATGCTAAGCTTTAGCAGCTAAGAAAAAGGTTAATGAGACACATGCCCAGACTTCAAGGAATATATGGTCAAGTGAAAGAAGCAGAAAACTAATAACATCTTGGTCCATATACTTAGCCAGTTATCAATTAAGATTGATAACTGGCCCTTTGAGAGGCCACATCATCAGGCCCTAGCTCTTGAAAACTATCAACCAAAAGGTTCAGACAAGAAACACACTGTGCACATCATAAAAATTGGGCCATTAATGAGTTTAAGTCATCTAAAGCCTGATTGCCTCATTTACTCAACAAATGGTACCACACTTGGCACTGGGAACATATTAGGGGTAAGTCAGATAGGGTTCCTGCCCTCAGGGAGTTAACATTTGTTTGTTACTTTACAAATGTTCAGAGAGCCTTCATATATGACATTTCATCTGATCCTGACAATGACCTTATAAGGAGGCAAAGTAGGTGCTTATTAGTTGTGAGGTTCAGAAAAGTTAATACCACTTGCCCCTGATCTCCAGTTGGAGCTGGCAGGATGTGTTACACCAAGGCTAGTTCTCAGATCACTGTATCCCATTGCATGTGGTTTGAATACACACCAGCTGACAAAGAATGAAAGAGAAAAGAAGAGTCTATCTAGTGCCAGGTAGTTTATTTCTTCCTAATTAATTTCCACTTTTCCAGCAGTCAAACACAACTGGTGTTGAAAAATAGGTCTTCACTTAGTTTATGCATCTTAGAGAATGCTAACTGTCCAGAATTTAAGGTGAGGGTGCTTAAAAAAGAATCATTATTCTCCCAAAGCATGTATTTCATTAATGAACATAACAATGATTGCTCTGTAGAAAAAAAAATTCAGAAAGAAGCTTGCAGTATCTTTTTTATTTTAGAGTACCCCCCTTTCTTCCTCAACTTTGATAAATCCAAGGCAGGAAACTCATAGATTATAAAAGGTTTGTGATAATGTCTTTGGAAACAATTGTGTTTTTTTCCCCCTCTTATTTCTGGACAATACTAGATCAGCTGGAAAACACTGGTAGAGTTTTCCATAGCAACTCATGACACAAAAGACAACCAATCGGAAGGCCAGAGGCATTAATCCATTCTCCATGATGATTCCTTACATTTCTTTGGACTGTCAATTTCAATCAGCAGGCAATGCCATGGAAATTCCATCAGTACTTAAATGGACTTTCTTATTTTTCCCCTGGCTAACCTCCCTTTCACCCTCTCAGAAATGCCAGCAGTATCCAACTGGAGCTTATTACCAAAGCCTTCATAATTTACAGGACTTTATTTTTCTTTTACATTTGAAGCCACAACTACCTCATAAATAACTCCTTTTATCACAAACATGGATGTTCCCGTAATGCTACCTGCAACATGTCAAACGTTTCAAAAGTTATCTAATGTGCTCGACAGAAATTGCTTTTGACCTCTGGGTTAACCAAAGTCAACCAACAAATCTGACTGCTTTAAAGCCTCCCTCCTGCTCCAGCTGCTGTTTTAAGCTATAAATTACTGCCCACTCAGTGCAGTGACAAGACAGGGTATCAGGACCCTTTCTGACACTGTCAGTTTATGATGAAATAAAGTCTTGGCTTCTTTTTGCAGTAGTCAAGTTTGTGGACATTGCATATAATCCTGAGAAGAAATCTTCTTGGTTACCTGACCACAGAATGAAAAGACCATGTGGTAAACAATTAGAAAGAAGTCATGTTATAATCACTTTGGGGGTTTCGGTTGATTTTCTCTCGTTCAGTAGGCCTAGACCAGATCTGTGCTTTCCCCTGAAATTAACCTGACTGCTTCTTGGAATACCCCAAAGGGTCACGACTTCCTGGTGGCTATGCCTTGGTACATGCTGTGCCCTCTGCTGCCAAAGCCCTCACTCCCCTTCTCACCAGGGCGAGTCCTGCTTACTTACATCCCAGGTTCAGCTTAAAAGGAAATTCCACTAAGAGACCTTGTCCAACATCCCAGTCAATGATGAGTCCCTTGACCATGCTCCCAAAGCACCTTGGATACCATTGTTTTAACACACATCACATTATATTCTAGTGATTTCCTTACACATCTGCTTTAAACATTGTACAGTGAAGCACCATGATTTCTAGCACAGTCTTTGAAAATGCAGATCAGGATCTAAATGTAAGCTGATCCATTTGCTCTCTTTGAAGGCTTAGACATGATGCTTAATATCAGGGATTTTCCTTACCAAAACTACCAAGTCAGACTAAAAAAGATTATTTTAAGCAGGTATTTGCTATTATGATTAAATGAAAAAAAGTGTAGAAAGTGTCTGGCATAGAGGCTACATAAGTGGCTGTTGCTACTGCTGCTGCTTCTTCTTTCCCATCCCCATCATCATCATCATCATCAATATTATCAAGCTTAAGCCTCTTAAGGAACTCTGTGTTCTATTTCTCATTGTATTCTTGGCTCCTAGCACCCTGAGTTTATAAGTATTTAACCATTTGTGCTGTGTTTTGAAGACAAATATGACTTTACTATTAGTCAACAGAGCCTGGACATGGGAATTTAGAGAACTACATCTTAGCTCCTCCAGGGATGGCAAATATTCCCCCTGGGTTCACAGAGCTAAGTTTTAAGTATGAAGTTTCCTCCACTTTGTTTCCCTAAGCAAAGGCTGAAAATGAATACTTATTGTCAAGGCACATGGACATTAGTTTTGTTCCTTTGCAGGGGAAGGGAGACAGGGAGGGAGGTAAGTAGGGAACAAAACATACTTTTTACATTTCAACAAAAAAACAAGCAGGTTACTCTTGAATGTTTTGTTTATAGCATTTTCCCCACATCACCCAAAGTGTAGATGGATGGCAGATTGCTAAATTTCCGACAAGTCAAAATATAAAAAAATCATGACAAATTGTTTCTTGGCTCCCTCGTCTTTCCTTTGAAAAAATAATTTACAATGTGGGATGGGTTAACTCCCCTTTCCATCATCTATATCCTCAGAAAATCTATGGCAGGCTCTGTTGGAGAGGCCAATATGACCCCACGGGCCTGACTCGTACAAGATCGGCTTTTTCTCTGCCCCAGACATTAGGCACAGACCGTCTGTCACTCAAGACTGACATTCTAAAGCAAAAAAATTCTAAATAAACTTTTGGAAAAAGGAAAGTCTGCCAAAGCCAACCCACATGTTTTCCTTCTGCTAAATTTAAATAAGTGTTAAATTGGATTCTGCTTGGCAGTTCTTCTAAGTCTAAGGCAGGGATAAAAGTTTGGTAAACAGTTTATCTGTCAAAAATCATCCCAAGATCCCCTCAGGAAAGAAAAGAATTTCAGGGTAGAATTTGACCTTTTGGTCAATGATAGCACCTAACATTAGTTTGCATGCTTACTGGCACCAGATACTCTATTGAGCACTGTACAGGTTTGATGTCATTAAAACTCCATGCACAAGCCTATGAGATTGGTATCACCATCATCATCATGCTAAATGATGAGCAAACTGGGTTTAAAGAGTGTTAAGTCTGTTGTCTGAGACCACACAGTAGGTGAGTGGCAGAACTGGGCTCCAACGAAGAGAGTCTGGCTCCAGAGCCAGGCCCCTCACCACGATGCTCCAGGGCACCTCACCCCACAGCAACAGCCGGGTTCCACAGCAGCAGCCTGGTTCCACACCAGCAAAGTTCATCCACGGGCTCTGCAGCTGGTCCTTATCACAGAATCCCTGACATCTGCTATCACTGCCTCCTGCTTTTCCTGACAGTGTCCCTACTCCTTATCTTCACCACACCCTGAGTCCAGACTAAATCCTGCACCCGCAAAGCAGCAGCTGAATGAGGCCAAGGCTGAGACAGAGCCCTGCTACCTAGCACGGGGTCTTCTATCAGCCTTCACTCTGCTTTTCTCTACTTCCTCAATCGCTGTAAGCCTCATTGTCTGGAAGCTCATTCATTTTCCAGATCTAGATACTAAGATGGGGAACTTGTTCTGGGGTTTTACACATTCAAATTCAGGCAGATGAAATGTCCCACCCTGGATGTATATATTCAAGACTGTTTCATCTGTGTGGTATGGTGAGAACACCAGATACAAATCCCAGCTCCACATTTAGTGGGATGGCATTTAAATGGAAACGAATGGAGCCAGTATGTCACTCATTTTCCCAAATGGACATACATATTGGTATCACAGAGCACTAGGTTTATGTTCGGTGAAAATGCTGTTCTTCACTCATTGAACCTCTCAGAGCCCTAATTTTCTCATTAAAAAAACAAATTGGCATAATTAAGTTTTCCAGGATTGTTGTAATTAAATAACATAAGTACAACACTTGGTCGTACCTGCTGTTCAATAAAAGTATCTTTGCCCATGAAACGGTCAATGCACAGGCTCTTTTAATGGGCTCATGTGATCCAGCTGAACAGCCTCTGAGAGAAGCAAAGTAACCGTGTTCATTCATTCAATAAATACCTATTACAAGCGAGGCATTTGAATGAAAATGATTTGAAACCCAGGCAAGGCATGTAAGCCTCATTTCTGTGGTGGAAAGGAACACTGATTAATCTTCTGCCTAGCACTGGGTAATTTATATGGAGAATTTCACTGACCCTCACAACTATCTGAGGTCACTATTATTCATCCGGTTTTTACATCTAAGGAAAGGAGATCCACTCTGCAAAGCGAGGAAGCTCAGCCCAAGTCACACTCATCACCATCATGCTGCTCTGCTTCTTGAGTTGATCAGATGCCAGGTGGATGACCTTCCTCAGGACTCTTGGTCATTTCCCATCATAACATCCTTCACAGGGTTTAGTTTAGGGGAAACTAAAGGGAAGACCAGTTCTCGTAACTTTCAACACAAATCCATTAAGGCTGATTCCTCGCTCAAGCTCCGGCCCTGCAGCTGGAAAGGGAAAAGGCATCCTTCAGGCCTCCTGGCAATTCCTGCTCATAAGGGGCTGCAGGGTTGGGGGAGCAAAGAACTGTCATTGCTGTCCTAACCAGCTCTCTTTCCAGCCCCTACACCTGTCTCCTATAATCTGGCTTCAGGCTTCAGGTAAAAATTGATGGAACAAATGCCCAGCAGCTGACCAGGCTTTCCAAAAGCAGCTGGGAAAACACATCTGTACAGCTCTTCCTTCACAGCAAGAGCTCCAGAGTCAGCTGGACCCAGGTTCAAATCCTGCTTCTGCCACTTACGGGAGGAAGAACCCCCTTATGTGACTGTCTTCCCCTCTGCAAAGCAGGGAAGAAGAAGAAGATGATGACCACGACAAGGATGACGATGAGGACGTCACCTTAGGACCTCTGCTCAGAAACAAACACGATGATTTGTGTAAACTGCGGTTCCTAGTAAATGGTAAGCATCTGGAGGCATCATTCAGCTTTGACTTTAGTAGCAACAGAAATGCTACCGAAAACCCATTGCAGTCAAGAATCTCTGAGGTTATGACTCCCTTATCACTAGGCCTGGCCTCTCTCACAGCACCCAGCAGCCTTCTTCCAGCTTGAAAGACTGACTACAGGGACTGGCAGAACAAAAAGAAGGAAGGCAGGATGGGCACGGGGAAGTGTGGAAAGAAGGAAGGCCACGCTGGGCTAACCAAGAATTTACTGCAGACTTGTCTCCTTACACACCACCCAGGCAGAGGTCTCTACTGAATCCCGGCTCCTGCACTGAGAGGGATTCCATCAACCCACTGTCCCCATTCCTGCTTTGCTGGGGTCCTCAGCCATGCCACCTCTCCCACCCAGGCCATGTAACTTCCCTTTCATTCATTCTGCTGAGCATCTCGATATGTGCCAGGAACTGGGGTTAATAACATTAGCTTTATATTTGGTACGGCTCAGTGCCAGGCCCTGAGTTAAGTGCTTTATGACCTTAGTCCTTGCAGCAAGTCTGTGAAGCAGGCATTATGATGACAAATTGAGGTTCTTAGAAGTGGACACTGGCCCCCTGTCACCAAGTTAGGTAGGAGGTGGAGCTAGGATTCAGACTCACTCTGTTGGACCTCAAAGCCCACCTTTCCAGTTATTCTGCACACCCTCTGAACAAGTCTGTTACATTGTCTATAATTTACTTTTAATGCCCCTCAGTACATAGAAAGTGATGGAAATGCATGTTTCTAAGTTAACTCTAACCTACCTCTCCGAGATGGATGGCTAACGTTTTAACACGGCCTAAATAGGCGTCCATATCCCAGGGGTGGTTATTAACATCTCAAGTACTCTAACCAGGCATTCACACTTGAGGGGTGGTAGTGAGAATCCAAAGGGTACAACTGTAAGCACTTCCTACATCACTATCTAAAACTGCACAGAGGAATCATTCATTAGCATAAGGGGCATCAGTAAGCATTCTTCTTTGGTAAAATGAGCAATGTTCAAGAAATATGATTGGCTTGCCCCATTGTATGGGCATCTCAGCTCCTGTATGAACAGAATTTGGGAGTAGTACCTAGGTCCCAAATTCTGTATGAAGATTCCAATCACCTGAGGCAGCTAGAGACACCAGGCCAACCGTAACACCAGAATACGACTATGCTTGCCTCAGCCTGAACTTCTAATGCAAGGTGCTGATTGTTGGGCCTCAAGGATAGAGAGAAGGGATTTCATGGAACCTAAAGGAAAGAGATTTATGATGGCTTTTGAGCTTGCGGGCTAATAAATGCTTGTATTTGCGAAGAATTTGGCCTGTGACTTGCCTTCATTACAACCTAAGTTGCTGGGGAGGAGACACAGTTTGTTCTCAAACCGACCAAAATAACTTGATCACTGTTGAAAGAACGGATAAACCACATTAAGTCAGTTCAAAGCAGAGTCCAATAAGCCAGCATCGCTGCCTTCAAAGAATTCAATCTAGTTAGAGAGAGGAGAGACTTGTGTCTGAAGTCTCACAAGGAGAGGCAGGTTAGTGTAATTGTCAGAATCCCAGTTCTGGCCCAGATTATAGGTTCAAATTCGACACAGGTTACTTAACCTCTTCGTGCCTCTGTCTCTTCTTCTATAAAATGAGGGCATGATAGTACTTCTTCATAAGGGAGTTCAGGTGATCAACTGAGCTGCTAAAGCCAAAGTACACAGAACAGATAAAAAGACTTCAGTAAACATTAGCTATCTTGGGACAGACAGGGACTAAGAACTGCCTGTCAAAAGGCCTCATTCGCAGTCAGCACTCGGCATGTGCTAGTTGTCATTTCATTATTTGCCATTTTATTCAGCAAACATATTCTCAGTGCCCAAGTACTGGGGGATATGGAGATAAATAAGAAAGACATAATAACACCTTAGACTGCTTCCCATGGCGCTACCTTCAAGGCACTCCACTTGGACCTGCCAGTCAGAGCAGTCAGCAATCAATCAGGTTAAAGGCAAAGTTTTATGGAAGCAACCGAAAGAGAAAACTGTCAACTCTGCAAGGAGAGTTCTGGGAAGGCTTCCTAGAGGAGGTGGTATTTGAGTTGGGTTTTAAAGAATAAATAAGAACAGACTAGGGCAAGTGTGCTCACATATATCTGTGTATTTCCCAGCTTGCTTTTGAAATTGCAAAATTTCCCAAAGTCAGGAATTGTGACTCTGTCTTATCACACCAGGATTCCAATTCTCCACAGGATGGCTACCCAATATTTAGTGCTTACTGACAGAGGAAGCAAAAAATACATTAAACAAGAGATAGGAAGAAAGACAAAACACATAGAAGGAGCTGGACAGGTTGGAAGTACCATATCCCTGAGGCAGGAAGTGTCAATCTGCCTATCTGCATGCTTGCCAGTATAAACTGTAATAGAGTCTTCAAAAACTACTCCTAAAAAATTAATAAAAGTACTGTTTTTCATCTGGGATTCCCAAGCTTTGTTAAATTTCCAAATTATTCCCACTGATATTTATCAGCTTCAATCTCTAGGGGCAATCTGAGGGCCCACTGTGTCCTTTCATTGTTAGAATGAGGTAAAGAGGCAGCACAGCTCAGATTCTAGACTTTCTCAAGGCTTATCCCAGGGAGACTCTAAAAGATCTTTGAGAAAGAAGCACAAGGTGCAATACAGAAGGCGAGATCCAGTTGCAGGTTAATAATAACAATAAGAGCCGATCTTTGTTGAGCACCTGCTAAGTGCCAGGCACTGTTCTATATGCTTTATCTACGTTAACCCATTTATTCCTTGCAACAACTCCATGAGATAGGTGTCACTCACTATCAGACCTATTTTACAGATGAGAACAGGGAGGCTACTCATTTGATCACACAGTCATACAACTAAGTGGCAGAACTGCGATTCAAACACTACACCTTGTGGCCTAGGAGAGACTGACAGCAGGTCTTTCTGGAGGCCAGACTATAAACTGAGTCCCATCACCTCATTAGTGAAAGGTGTGCCGTGTCTATAATTTGGGTCTTCTGTGGGATGTTGGGTGTACCTACACCTCTTACCCTAAAGGCCGTATTAGTAACTCAAGTCTGCATAGAAGGTACTTTGGCCTCGCCTGCAGTAGAATGACTAACTTGCTAATAAAAGCAATACTTCTCACTGTGTCTCGTGCCAACCCAAGACTCTTAGTGCCAATGGCCTGTTGGCTTTTCCCACCAACTTTTCTGGATGGCTGTAAGCAGACAAACCACCCAGACTGCTGCAAATGTTACTTGGAGAAGAGCACGTGCCAGGAGCAACAGGAAAGAAGGGCCCACCCTCATTGCAGTTGGAGTCCTTCTAAGTAAATCCATCCTCCAAAATAAGTTAATTATTCTTACCCAGGATTCTTATGAAGCTCGTAATTGCCAAGTACTTTAAGATCAATTTTCTGAGCATTTCCCTCCACCAACTCTATAAGAATGTAGTGGCCATTTTACAGAGAAAGAAAAGGCAGAGGGGAGAGGTTCAGTGACTTGCCTGAGTGTGTGTGTGTGTGGGGGGGTGCAGGTTGTCAGAGGCAGCCTCAAGGATCAAAACCACTCAGCTCCAGCGTGCCAATTCATTAGGCTGCCTGGCTAATAAAAGTGCACCTACTTGCATTTTGGTTTCTTACCTGCCAGGATTCTAATGACTATGGGTGCTAAGACATTTTGTTAGGATTGATAGGGGCAATGGCCAACATTTTAACTCCCAAAAATCCATAATGAGCTAAGAGGTAAAAAGACAAGGAAAGATGACTAAAATGTCCTGAATCTTAAATGCCCCACAGTCACAAAGGAGTAGGGACACTCAAGGTTGTCTAAACAGGCACGAGGCTTCAAGTCACGAAGATGTGGGCCTGATTCACCACTTACCAGTGGGATGAATGTGGGCAAAACTACCTAACGTTTTTTGCTTCATCTGTAATGAAGACATCAACATTTCTCCAGGGCCACTGCTAGCACAATAGGCTACTTTTTTAAAAGGAGAAAAAGTGTCCTTGGGTGGAAGAATTACAAAAAAGTGTCCTTTGCTGGTCCAATCTGCAGGAACTTGTACCCTCCTGAAGGGCTTATTATAAGAAATTCATAAGAAAATGTGGGGCAAGTTAGGCATCTTTCAGATTTAAACACCACTCCCTTGTGACGAGCTACCGAATCCTCTAGAGTACAACAGGCTTGCCTACAAAATGTCCCAACGCAGGCTCCTTGTTAAACACTTGTTTCATTGAAAACTCTTGCTCAATATCTGTCTTCCCTGTCAAACTACAAGCTCAGTAAGGGCAGAGTCAGCATCTGTCAGGGTGAGCTGCTGTAAGTTCAGAATTGTTTAGCACACAGCCCAGGACCTAGTAAGTTCTTGTTGCATAGAAGAATAACTGCATTTGGAGTTATTCGGCTATATCAGCCGGCTTCCTACTGTCACTCACTCCAAAGATGGGCTGATGCCTCCTTTACTCCTTCTTATTTCCCTTTATTGTTTATTCTTTTTTTGTGGGGGGGGTCCCTAAACTTTTTACTTTGGACATTTTCACAGGCACAAAAATAGAGAGAACATTATAATGAGCCTCTGTATGTGCACCATCAGCTATGCAATTATTAACACCTTGCCAATCTTGTTTAATCAATTTCCCACCCTTTTTCCCCCTGAAACATTTTTTAAGTGTACACCTCAATGGAGACTTCCAACATTGTTTTTTATTAGAGAAGTCATATATTCACAGAAAGATCACACAGAAAATAGAGTTCCTATACACCTGCACTAATTTTTAACATTTTGCATTAATGTGATAACTTTGTTACAACTGATGAGATAATATTATTACAATTGTACTATTAACTATAGCCCATAAACAATATTAGGGTTCACTGTGTTATACAGTCCTATGTTGTTGTTTTTTAAATTTTTGTTCTAGCAACATATAGACTATCTAAAATTTCCCTTTTTAACCATATTCAGATATATAATTCAGTGATGGTAATTACATTCACAATTCTGCATTACCATCACAATTCTACGTTACCAAAACTTTTCCCACTTCTGCATAAGTGGGAAATTAGTGCAGAAGGACTGCACTAATTAAGAATGAACTCCCCTTTGCCTACTCCACCTCAGCTACTGGTAACCTGGATTCTAGTTTCTAACTCTATGAATTTGCTTATTCTAATTATTTCATATCAGCAAGATCATGCAATATTTTACTTTTTTGTGTCTGGCTTGTTTCACTCATCATGGCATCTTCAAGGTTCATCCACGCTATTGCATGTATCGGAATTTCGTTCCTTTTTATGGCTGAATAATAGTCTATTGTATTTATATGCCACATTTTATTTATCCATTCATCTGCTGATGGACAGTTGGGTTGCCACTATCTTTTGGCAAGTGTGACTAATGCCACTATGAATATCTGTGTGCAAATGTCTGTTTGAGTCCTGCTTTCGATTTTTTTGCCTCACCCCTTCTTTAGGGCTGTCCATTTCCACTGGATCCCAAGCCAAAGACTGAAAATGAAAGTCTTCTTATGTTTTAAAACTTTTTTATACTTACTTTTAACCTAAAATAAAGACAGCATTTATTCAATCAATAAATGTTTGCTGAGGGCCTCGTATATGCCAGGTACTTTTCTAGGAACTAGAGATATAATTGTGAGCAGATACATGAAGTTTACTTTCTAGGGAGGGAGATAAATTATAAATAAACAATTGAACAAGAAAATGTTAAGTATATGAAGAAAATTATAACAAGGTAGTTGGGAGTGGGGGGGAGGGTGCTCTTTAAATGACAAGACATGTCTAGCCATACAAAGATCTTGGGAAACAGCATTTCAGGCAGAAGGGACAAATAGCAAGTGCAAAGGCCCTCAGGCCACCGGGCTTGGCATGTCCAAGGAAAGGTCACCAAGACCGGAACACCATGAGTCAGGGGCCAAGGGGCATGTCATAAAGCTCGAGAAGTAAGCAGGAACCAGATTGGGTAGGGACTTGCAGTTTAGGGTAAGGGATTTGGATTGATTCCTTGTGCGGTGGGAAATCACTGGAGCATTTTACAAAAGAATGTATGAATGGTCAGGTTTACATTTAGAGAAAAATATTCTGGCTGCCCCATCAAGAGTGATACAGGTACAAGCAGGTGCCTAGGTAGGAGGGTATTCAGTAAGCTAGACTACAGATGAGACTGGCTTGGACTAAGGTCGTGGCTGAGCATAAAATGGATAGATCCAAGGTATAATTTCAAAGGACAGTGACAAAATTTGTTGACTGGATTCTAAGTGCAAAGGAGAAAAAGATGACATAGTCCAGAAGAAAGTAAGCTACAATGAGCCTCTATTATTACATATCCACTATGGATCTGGCACCTTTGGCTCAATGAATCTTCATAATTCTAAGAGGGAAGGATAATCATTCTCCCCACTTAACAGATGAAGAAACTAAAGCTCAGGGAGATTAAGTAACCAGCCCAAACTAATAGGACTGTGTGACTCCAAGGTCATTCAACTTGAAGATTCCACAGGACTTGGGAGTCTGTCCCAGTGCAAGCTGCAGAGTTACACTATCTGCAGGGATACAACACTCTGCTGGTAATCAGGCACTCTGTGAGCTCTGCTTGGCTGAAGCACCACGCTGGGAAGCCCAAGGGCAGGTGTCACGTGCAGACTGTTTTACATCAGTCACCCAGGGTTATTTCAGTCCCATGATCTCACATCCCCTGTGACATGATGGGATGTGACAGGGCCAACCAAAGAGGCCCTACTAGCAGCTGAGAAAGCTGGCAGTTGTTCTCATTATTATTAATATTATTAGTTTCAAGTAGCTCTTTTCCCCTGAGAGCCACTGCCAATTTCTAAGCTCGGATGGTCAATGACAGTGGTTAATCCATTGGATATGGTGATAGATGGGAAACGGCATGAGTGTTGGGGCCAAAACGGCAAGAGTAAAGTCCAGGCTGACACCCTTGGATGCTGCCAGGCCCTGCACAAGTTTCTTAACTCTAAGACTCCAGCGTCCTCTTTTCTAAAATATGGGTAACAAAATCACCAACTTCATAGGGCTACGTGAAGATTATGTGATCTGTGTATGGCGCTTAGTAAATGCAGAGCACGTGATAATTAATTAATAAAAGCCCATAGTTTTCATTATCACCATCATCGATACTAAAAATCTTCTATTTCTAAGAGACATGAGCCGTAAAACTCTTTATAAAAGCCTGTGAGTTTAGAATTCAGAAACAACTCTCCATTTTGTTGCTAAGAGATGGGTATTTAGTCCCAAATTCCTTTGATTTATCCTAAATTCATGGTATCTATCTCTGGAATAATATGCACTAAGTGATCTGTTAACCAGACACCGGAGGTTGCTAACTTTATAGTCTTGTGAAAAAAATATTTTCTAGAGTTTCAAATTTTAAAAACTCCCCTTTTACAATGAGGAACAACATGACATCCCAGGCAGCTGAGCCTCAGACGCCTCCACAATGAAGGAGGCTAATATCTTCTTCCTGGGAATGCAGATTAAGTAAAATCAGTCACAAAGCATGTTCAGTTAATGTCACCTCCCACCCCAGCTCAGAGACCTCCTTAATGGGTTCAGCATAGGGAGGACAAGCGGTGACGACAGTCTGGAGGTATCTAGCGGTCAAGTAGAGGCTGAGGTGTCCTGTTCTGAAATAGCACAAATCTGGCTTTCCCAGCAGAATCTAAACATCTCACAAATAGAGAACAGGATAAGGGGCATAAAAAGCCCCCAGAGCAAAATAAACTGTAATAGGCACTCATGAGATACCTCTATTTCTTGCCCTCTGATGAAGACCCTACAATTTTCAAATGTGGTAATACACATTTGTAGCACTCCTTTGTTTTTGTACATAAGGCTTTACATAACCCTGCCTCTTCCACTTAAGGTCCACGGCCCTAGGTTGATCCTGAGTCAATGTTATTAGTTTGTTTTACAGATGAGGAAACAGAGACTCAGAGAGGTTAAGTGATCCAACTAGGGTCATCCAGTGCATCTGTAAATGGCTCTGATGAGAAGGCAGGTATCCTGACTTCTAGGTCATTACTTTGTGTGCTCCCTTTCAAATCACATTCCCAAAAGGAAAGCTTGCGTTGCTTCTTTAAGATGTGTTAGGAGTTATAAGCAGAGTTACCGGGCCTTGAGGGTTCAGTCTCTTAGAGTCTTACAAGTGCACACGGTGGTAACAACACCAACAATAATAAAGTGCTCTGCTGTGGTCTACGAGCAAAGCCAGACCAGCTGTTTTTTCTGATGTGAACGTGACAACATGCCCCTGCCTTCACTGTTTTTGTGCTTTCTTTGCCATTTACCTGGGTTCTCTAAAACTTTGTTACTTAAAGAGGACACCTGGACAGGCTGCCCCACCACCACCTGGGAGTATATGAGAAATGCAGAAACTCAGCTCCCCATCCACCCTCCAAATCAGAGTCTGCATTTTAATAAGATTCCCAGGAGATCTGTATGCCCTGCCCTTAAAAGTTCAAAATGTGTTCATAAACTGTTAATGCTGGTGAAATACTCATACAGGTGGTTAAGATGCCATTGTTGTGTTCCTTCAACCTTCAATTCTTTAGTCATTAATTTCACCAGCACTTAGTCATGGTGCCTGGCACATAATACACACTAAATAAACATTTGTAGAATTAATTGATGACTATTTAATAAGTTAGCGGATCTGTAGCGTATCCATCCCCTTTTCTCTATTTCTATTGTTCCTGTCCTCTGGAGAATGAAATGAATTAATTTGCATAACGGACTTAGAACAGTGCCTGGCACACAGTTAATACTCAACAAGTGCTGACCATTATTACTGACCGGCCATGAGGGCAGCTGTGTTCATAACCAACTATGCTGGTGTGAATGTCGTGTACCCTAGAAAAGTCATGCCCTTTAATCCTCATTCAATATTGCTGGGTGGTATCTTTTTGATAGTTTCCATGGAGATGTGACGCACCCAATTGTGGGTGATACCGTTTGATTAGGTTGTTTCCATGGAGCTGTGTCTTCACCCATTCAAGGTAGGGTTGATTACTGGAGCCCTTTAAGAGAGAATCATTCTGGATAAAAGTTCAGAGCCCACATAGCCACAGACATTTGAAGATACAGAAGGAGAATGCCCCTAGGGAATTCTAATGAAATGAGAAGCCAGGAAAGAAAGCTAGCAGATGTCACCAAGCATCTTCCCAGCTGACAGAGGTGTTCCAGACGGCATCAGTCTTTCTTGTTTAGTACCGTAATTTGGACATTTTCACAGCCTTCTTTAGAACTGTAAACTTGCAACTTAATAAATTCCCTTTTTAAAAGTTGTTCTGTTTCTGGTATATTGCATTCCAGCAGCCTTAACAAGCTAATAAATACACCAACCATTTTGGGTTTGAATAGGAATGCCTAACACAAGTCACCTTGAAGCCTAGTGGGAATGCCACTTGGTTGGAGGACATTTTCTTCCTCCAACCAAGAAGACAAACTCATCTTAAGAAACCAACACTTTGAAGCATACTTTGTAAGGCATAGAAAAATTATTCCAGTGGATTCCAGGGAAATGATTAAGTGTCTAGGAGAGGTGGGTTGACAGATTATCAGTGTTGGTATGTAAACTATGTTTGGCATAATAGTGGAAAAGCAAACAAAGTACTTCCTCATATCTGTATCTGCCTCTATTCTTGCTTTTGATAGGAAGATAAGAGACCCTGGAGTAATGAATCATGGTGGTGGAGACTGGCTTGATGCTGTAGCCTTCTCAGTCTAGTCAGACAGACACTTCTGGTTCAAAGGTAGCCTGGCCCATTAATGAGCCTTCGCTTGCTAACCACTTCTCCCTTATTCCTCGTTTCCCACTATACAGACTTTGTTCTTGCCCTTAACTCAAACTTAAAGAGGCTTTCTCCTCTCTACCTATTCTTCAAAAGTCAGTTCAAATCCATCCCACCCATGCTAAAAAGAGCCCTGCACCTCACCCCCTACCCAGGTCACCAGTGCTTCAGCCTGGGGTCTTTTCTTTCTCATTCACTCAGCAGCTCTGTGTGGTTTCGTTATTTAATTTTTCTATTTAATTTCCTAAATCACATTACAAGTTCACCAGGGCAAGGATGGCACTTACATTTCTTTGAACTCTCCTATGCCTAAACACTACGGTGCTCAGTGTTTATGGCTCCACCCAGCTGTTTTAAAAAACAGATAGAAAAAAGAAGAGATTTACAAACAGAAAAAAGAAGAGATTTCAGGTGGATTTCCTGAGCTTTTAAACATAATAAAATAAATGCATTTTAAAAAATTAAAAACAAAATCAGCTTTCAATATTTTAAGCTACATTCATTTTGGCCTCTTCCTAAGTAGATTTCCTAGATAGCTGAGCCATCTTTTCTCTTCATTCCTATGACTGTCAGATGATAAGAAAGCCTTCTCTGAGGCAAAGTTTTAAGTTCTATATAGCTGTGTGCACTACTACTACTATTTCGTGAGCACTCATTAATGCCAAGGACCATGCTAAATGCTTTAGGAGCATTAATCATCACAACGTCATAATGACATTGACACTAGTATGATTTCCAGTTGAAAGAAGAAACAAGGAGGGTAATTTGCTCAAGGTCACAAAGTTGGGAAATGGAGAGGCCAATGGAACCCTCTACTCTGGCTTCATAAGAACCCAGGTGTTAACCTATCACGCTACGCTGCCTCTGCTAAATTCCTTTTATCTTTCAGTATCACAGAAACACTTATCTAAGTAGTTGATACTGGTTTATTATCTAATGCAAAAAAGCCAATTCAGTGAGTATTGTTCATATGAAAACTCTGCCTTTCCAGCAATTCAGCTCAGGCTATGAAACACACTCTCTAGACTGAAATTTGGCATAAAATGTAAAGGACAAAATAAATTTTTTGCTGATTAAAAGAAAAAAACTTTGGTGGAAGCTATTAAATTTTGCAGCTGAAGAAAGAAAGGGAGCATTCATCAGCATTGGCTCTTTTTGGTCCTTAATCATAATGCCTAAGCTCCTATTAGTTTTAGAAAAACAGAAAGTAATTTTTTTTCACAATATGTCAATATAATGCAGTCCTTTCCCAAACAATGTTAAATAAAAAATGAGACATTGAGAAAAAACGCCTGAAGTGAGTCAGATCTACCCCTTGACATTGTGCATTAAACCATCATTTCAAAGGATTTTTGTCCTTTTATTTACTCTCTGGACATTTCTGACTTTTGTAGGAAGTTTTTTTAAAAATCTTCAAGTTTGACAGTTTTTTAAAAAATCTTCAAGATATGCATTAACATTAGTTAATATCGCCCTTTCAAGACTTACTAGTTTTATCTCCTCAACAAACTTATCTGAAGAAGAATTGTTAAAGATCTCTCCTCAGGCTGGACTTCTGTCTCACACCTGGGTAAAGTCTGAGTCTCCAACAGAAGAAAACCAACTTGCCTCTGATGGCATCATCTATCCACAAATCTGTGGACCCAGATGAGGTCTCAGGACACACCACGGAGCCCTGGACTAACTGTGAAACTGTTCCGCACGCTCAGACTCACATCTCACAACTTGTGTGGGCAGCACTTGGCTGGCTCTCTATTTACACAAACTCCCTAACGGTCTCTGGCACCACCGAGGTCTCAGAGGGAGGCACAGTACATAGAGTGTTTCACATGAAAATCTTTAAACAAAAGGAATTAAAGAAAATCCCTGTTTAATACTAAGTTTTTACCAAACTCCTAAATTCTAGAGAGCGTATGAAATATTAACTTTCCCCAAATGGGAGCACAGAGCTTGCCTTGTTTCAATTCATACCGTTGGTCACAAATGCTCTAGAGGGTAGCATGCCTCGTTCTTAAAAACCTACTGAGATTCTTTCAAAACGGTGGTTTAAAAAGCACAGGCTCTGAGTCAGATAAACCTGCGTTCAAATTCTGGTTTTGACACCTTGAGTATCAGTTACTTAGTCTATAATCCTGATAACCATTTCAGTGGATTGTGTGAGTGTGTAGTATAATGTGTCTACTCATAATCAGCATTCAATGTGTGATGACTCTTGGAGGAAGGCCCTTCAGTAGCAATTATAAAACGGTGACGCTCTAACACAAATTCCTAAAACCTCTTTCTGTTCCAGCCACCCAGACCCAGCCCGGGTCAGGCTTTGTGTACGTCAGGTGCCACGGTGCCCAAGTTAGAGCTAACAACAGGACACCACAAGCGGGCACTAAACCGGAGTTGGTGCAACCACGATGATGATTCACGGCTTCAGAACAACAACTCACTCACGGGCCAGCTTACTCCAACCTCCTGCCCCAGCAATAAGCTGGGATAGCAGTACTGCTTTAGTTTGCTAACACCAGAAATGGAATGGCTTTTATAAAGGGAAACTATTTAGCCACAAATTTACTAATTTGGGAAGGCACACCACAACATCTGCTGGGCTTCCCTCCCGGCTTCTGGATTCAAATTCCTGGGGCGGTTCCTTTCTACAGCTCTGAGCTCTGAGCTCTGGGCTGAGGTGTGCTGGGCTGCTGAGCTCTGCTTCTCTCTCTTCCGACTCTTCCTTTTAAGGCTCCAGCTGATCAAATTAAATGTCACTCATTGCAGTAGACACTCCCCTTAGCCAACGGCAGATGTAATCAGCCATAGATGAATTTCACATGCTGATGACTTAAGTCCACAGCAAAAGAACTGGGCACCATCACCTGGCCAAGTTGACACCTAAACCTAGCTATTGCAAGTACTAAGGGATTCCCTCCCACCCTTAGGCACTGTCCTATCAGCCCAGGAAGCTCACAGATAATCCTCAAGGCAGCCATTTTGTTCGTCCCCCTCACTAAGCCAGGGGAGATTCTGCCACAATGTCATTATGGTTTACTCCACAACAACATGTGCTTTCACAAGGAACAGGCGGCAACTCTTTAACAGCCCATCCACCTTCCCCTTCACCAGCTTCCCCTGTCCAGGGCTAAGACCACATGGCCTCAGAGTGCCATCTACCACTTGTCTCCATTTTCCCAGACAGTCAGTACTGATTTCACATTGTATCCTCCTTTAAGATTAAGTAATATGTTGATTGGGTAAGCAGACAAAATATAATTTTTTAAATAATTTTATATTATTTTCCATGAAGAAATTGACTATCCAGCCAGATTTAGGTTTAGAAAATATAATCTTCAAATCAGGGAGCCAACAAAAGATGTGAGCTTCATATACTGCCGTGACAATGTTATCTACTTACAGCCTTCCTGAGAAGTCATTTGGCAACACCGATCAAGAGCTTAAAATGGATATACTCTTTGAGCCAAAAATTCCTTGTCCAGGGACTAATCCAGAACCCATCTGATATTTTCAGGTATATATATATTTGGTCAGCACAGCAAAAATGGGAAACACTGAAAATCTCCAACAATAAGGGATGAGTTGAATAACATAATGGCAAATTAGATGAATGTAATGGATGTTTAATTCTGTTTACAATATTAGTAAAAATCATAATATTATTTTGTAACATAAGGAAGAAAATAGAAAAGGTATTCATTCACCAAAAAGTTGAAAGTAGATTTTCTTTGGTTATAGGAGTATAACTGCTTTTTATATTTTTTTCTTCCTTTTGGCTTATTTATGTTTTCTAATTTATCTGTAATACATTCAATCATTCATTCTTTAAATGAATACTTACTGAGTACCTACTACACATCAGGTCTGTGCTGGCTGCCAGAATTTTCCTCATGGACACCCAGTCCATGAAAGAGGGAGACATTAATCAGGTAATCACACAAATATCTAATTATAAACTGGGATGAGAGCCATGAAGAAAAAGTATTGGGCACCCTCACTAGGTATAAAGAGGATCTAACCTCCTCTGGTGCTGGGTTGGTTTCATGGAAAGCTCTCCTAAAAAAGTGATATATAATGCTGATTTATAGAAAGGGGAACTGAAAGGTGAAGGAAGGGAGGTGGGGAAAGGCACTGTGGGCAGTGGGGCAGCAAAGACCCTGAGCTGGGCAGAGCATAGCAGCAGTCTAGGAACTAATAGCAGGCCTGGGTTGGTAGAGAAGGTAGACTTAAGAAGGGGCAGCCAGGACTTTGTAGGCCAGATATTAGCTTTGGTCTTTATCCTTAATCTGGTGGGAAAGTTTGAAGAAGGAGAATAAAATGATCTACTTTGGCAATGGCATGTACTACTCCTGGCTAAGGGTCTCCCTTTCTCCACTCTGGGCTTCTAGTGTCAAAAGCCAAGAGATCTGAGCAGACCTGAGGGAAACATCAGCAGGTGAGACCTTGGAGCTGGCCACTACAATATTTTACTTCTAAGGACTATTTGGGAACAAAGTGTACAGTTCATGCACGAGCAAGGGCAAATTATACCAGCACAATGTTCAACCTCTATTTTATCTCAAAACCTGTAACCTATGCTTCAGAGAACAAATGGCAGGTGTATTTACATTAAACATGAAACTCATTGAATCCATTATTTGTGAAGTACTGGGCTCTTTTATTCCTGCCTTCAAACAGGTTTTTGTAGCCTGTTATCTCCTATTACCATATTATTAGGCTTTTTCTCAATTCCAACCCCTCTCCTACTAATTTCATACTTTCTCCACAACTATGTGCCACTTGGTTTCCCACCTTGATGAACTCGTGTTGAGAAACCATAGTCTGATGAATGCTCTTTTTATCCTCTTTCCTACCACAATAATAGCCTAACCAAACAGATCATTTTGCAGTTATTGTTGATGCTATGAGGAAGGTTATAAAAATCCATTAGGGCAGCCTTTTCTCCTTTGAATGGCCCCAGCTGCAAAAGATACTCTGAGTTATGACTTAAGGAAAGACAATATGGATAGACACTTTTATTTTCAGTTGTGAACTTTGGAAGCAGCATAAATATCAGGTTCTGCAGGTTAGATGCAAATTGAGGACAGAATAGCTGGACCACTCTGAATTCTCTGGTGGGGAAGGGGTGCCAGGAACAGAATTAGGCTTCTCTAAGAAACACTGTGTTAATCCCTGGGGAAATCTGCACGTGTACTCTTGGATGGAGATCCCAGCTGTTTTGTAATGGGAATGACTGGCCTTTGGAGTAGGACAATTCTTCGGGCACAAGTGACCCCTACATTCCAAGATCGTTAACGTATTTGGGCCAGGGAGCACCAAGTGGCAACTGTAGCACATCTTTTGACACATCTTCCACCCAGGTCACCTTCTATCAACTACTGTGACAATCAAATAAATGTTCCCATGTATTTCCAAATCCATAGAAACTATACCACCCCAGGTGATAACCATTATGAGAGCAGCTATCCCTACATGCTGGTTAGCAGCCATCTTCTATCATATTAGGCTAAGGGCTGGGGTGGGGTGGAGGTGGGGCATGAGCTCCAAATCCTGGGTATTTTAGTCTGCCAAAGCTGCCAGATGGATTGGCTTTAATAAAAGGGGATTTATATAGCTAAAAATGTATAATTCTTCAGAGGAAAGGCAGCTAACTTTCAACTGAGGTTCTTTCTTACACAGGAAGGCACAGGGTCATCTCTGCTGGCCTTCTCTCCAGGCCTCTGGGTTCCAACAACTTCCCCCAGGGTGATTCCTTGCTGCATCTCCAAAGGCCTGAGCTGAGCTGTGAGTGCTGAGATGAGGTATGCTGAGCTGCTTGGGCTGTGCTACGTTGAGCTGCCTCATTTAAGCATCCAGCCAATTAAATCAAACATCATTCACTGCAGCAGGCACACCTCCTAGCCAACTGCAGATGTAATCAGGAACAGATGAGGTTCACATGCCATTGGCTCATGTCCACAGCAATAGAACTAGGCAGCTTCACCTTGCCAAGTTGACACCTGAACCTAACTACCACACTGAGTGATGATAATAAGTGACCGGGACAACCTCATTCTCATGCCCCATTCCTCATACACATACCCCCACCCCCATCCTTTATCCATGCAGGTTTTCCTGTTCCCTCTTCTCCAACTCAGTTATGAGTTGGAGAAAGTGACCCCTTTCCCCAAAATCTCCTACTCTTAAGAATAACTCAGCTCTCCAAGCATTTTTTACGTGCATCTTTTCTATCATCCTTATCCCACACTACACTGTATACCAGCTGCCAGTGATGCCCTTACTTCCCCACCCCAAACTGGAAGCTGTGAAGGCCAGGGCCATATTGCTTTCATGTCTGTGTTCTTCACAGGCTGAGCAATATCATATAGTGGGTTAGAGCTGGGGAGTCAGAAATGGGTTTAAATTCCAGTTTTACCACTTACTGCCCATGCGGCCCAGGCAATACACTTCTTAACCTCTCTGAGACTGAGTTTCCTCATCTTTAAATGGAAGATGAGCATAATATCTACCTTCAAATGGTGTTGAAAATTTGAATGAGATAACACCAAGCTCAATGTATTCAATAAAGGGTGGCTATGACCATGCTGGTACAGTGCTTTACCATTTGCAAATAACTTTTGCACATATTATCTCATATGATCCTGTGCCAGTTTCCTTATGAGGCGCTCACAGACCCTGTCTGGTCTCCCATGCTGTGATGGTCAAATCTAACAATGCTCATGAGCCCAGTCACACGGAAGCACCACAGAACAGTAACCGATTCTGTCTGGGGCTGGGGTGGAGCAGGAATGAAGGATCGGGGCAGATTTAAACTTATTTATTAAAATTGGCTCAAGGTTCAGTGACTGCTCCTGACCTCATCCTTGAAGGAGGATTTGGAGTTTGCTAGATAAAAAAAGAGGCATCTGAGGGTCAGGTATACATGGATTGCGCTTGGAGAGGTGAATAGCACAATCTGGAAAGATAAGTTGGGATCAGACCAGGAAATGCCTTGAGAGTTATTCAAAGGGATTTCAAAAGCAGATTCTCGGTTTTGCTTAACATCTCTTTCTCTTCCTGTGCCTTGAACGGGTTTCTGATCTCTGGCCATGAGCTGAGATGCTGGGGTGGCCTTGTATTGGCCTTGCACAGTGGCGTGGAACATCCCCTCTCTCGGTCCTCCTGTCTCCCTGTCCCCCAGGAGGCCACACACTAAACCAGGCCCCCCAGGTTTCCCCCATCCCTCCACCCGCCTAGGCTCAGACACACCTGAACATTCTTGAAGTCTTCACTGCCTTGTGGTTCTGTACATGAAATTTCACATATAATTTGTCACAACCAAAAAGCCTGTTCCTAATGAAACATTTCCCTCTGTACTTCACCACCCTGAATACTCAGATTCTGAATCTGAATATCAGATTTCTATTATCTAGCCTGAGCTGAAAAGGAGAAGAGGAGAGAACTTGTAAAGTCCTTTTTTTTCCCTCCAAATCTTCAGTCTTGTTTCAAAATATTTAATTCAAAAATACCCAATATAGCTTCTAAATGTGGCAATCTCTTCTGCACAGATAACCTACAGATTCTGACACAGGCACGGGGCCTCTGATATTTGTCTGTTCTCAGAAGAAACAACCAGAGCCTTCCCTTGACCTTGACACTTGGGGAAAGTTCCCCAGGGAGCCTGGCATTTACAGGGCAGCGGCCTGAGGAGAGCTGTTTGAAGGCGAGACAATAAAGTGCTCATCGAGTGTGAAAAGCCATTAAAAACCGTCAGCATGAACCACCTTAGCCATGCCATCCTCCGGAGTTTATTATCATGAACCACCTTAGCCATGCCATCCTCCGGAGTTTATTATCGTCTTTCCCCAGCTCTTATCCAAACAGCTGGACAGTTTGTTTACGGAGGACTTAGGAGCAGTCTCAAGGGAAGTGAAGTGCAGTGAGTGACAGAATCACCAGGCTGTGTGCCCACACTGAGCCCACTTAAGAAAATCTCAGGAGGAGGTGGCAGACCAGGCCAGAAACTGGCTGTCCCCCCAAAATAAGCCTCCCACAAAGGTACAGCCATTGCTGAGTAGTTGCTCAATAAATAGATGTCAAGTGAATTATGAAAGAACCATCGGACTCTTCACCAACAGCCCAATGAGAGGTATCAATAAAAGTGAAGTCAAACTCTTTCCAAAACACACAGCCAACTCTTAATTCTATCCCTCCTTCTCCCAAGGAATTTGTTTTTGTTTCTGAGGTTGAGTACAGGGATTACACTGGGAACTTTTGTTTAAAATATTTAAGATTTATTTGCTTCTTGAAAAAAAAATGTGGAAAATAGAGAAGAAAATCCCAATTCAAAGGGCAATCTGGGTATATTTTCCTAATTTTTTATGTATATATATTATTTTTCTTTTAGAAATTTGAGTTCATGTTGGAGATGTAGTTTTGTAACCTACAGGTATACACTATGCCCTTTGTCAAACATAGAAATATTGAGAAGCTAAATTTTCTTCATTTTTTACCAGAAGCAAAACCATATTGCACTCCTGAATGTGAGATCTTTTTAAAGTGGAAATAAAGCAGTTTTAAAAGGAGAAAATAAAAAAAATAAATGACCCAGCCAAGCAAAGATAGGGAAGATTTGGTGTCACTATCAGCAGCCCCAACCCAGTTTGCCATTTCTTATCGGAAGCACTTCTCACACCAGAGGTTAATTTGTTTTGTTAATTCCAACCAAGATAAAGGATATCTGTGTCTCCCCTTGACTGCCAGCAGATTTCTCCTCCTCTGACCTTTAATGGCTGTATTCCAACTCAAAAGACAGAGAGAAGAGAGGCACATGATTCATGAGAACTGGCCACATCGTCCCCTTCCTTAACAAGGCCTTGACCTCCTCCAAACTAAAAAGATGTAATCCAATTTCTTAGTCCAGCAGTGTTAAGGATAGAATTCCACCTTTGTGTCCTTCTCACTTCTGTCTCTAGCCTGTGAAATGTATTATTCAGCCACTACCAAAGACATGCCATTGCTCTTTTGTGTCTGTGCCTTTGTACATGTTATCTATCCTTCCTGGACTGTTCTTCCCCTCCTGGTATACTCCTATTCATCCTTCAAGACCCAATCTAAATGGGAATGGATCCAAACCTCCAACTCTCACAAACAAACCTCTGTGTTCTCAAAGTTCTTTGCTAATGCTGCATTTAGAGCAGTTTTCTCCTTACACTGCAATAATCTTCTTCTTTTCCACTAGAGTATGAACTGCTGAGAATTAAGGTCATGTCTGAATTTACCCCTGTAACTTAAGTGATACACAGCACCCCCAGTAGAGCCTGGTATAAGGTATGAATTTGAGAAATGTTTGCTGAATGAACAGGAAAATCCATTCTCTTTCTCATGGCTGAAACCTGGTACCTATAGCTTGAGCAGAAAATTTCCCCATTCCTTTCAGCATATACCTTGCATAGGTCAAGCTGTTTCTTCTAATGCTTTATGACTTGAACTTCATTCATTGCATTTTATGTTTCTCCCTTTCCCTGTGATAGCAGTCTTGGTGATTTCACAAGTGCCCCCCAAATAATGATACAATATTAAAACTAACAGATATGACATCATTCTAACACCCACAAACAACAACCTTAAGAGATGGTTCCTATTATCTCCATTTTACAGATGAGAAAACTGAGGCTCAGAGGTGGGAGCAACAAAGTCAGGGTCCAAACCCAGGTCTGCATAAGTCCAGAGGCTCTGCTATAGCTTCCTCAGTTATATATGTATATTGTATTATATACATATGCCACAGATTTTGAAACATCATGCTAATGGAGGAGGGGCTCAAGGTATCTCCAAAGCACACACACACACCACACCACAATTTTTATTTCGTTCCAAACCACCAATCATTACTTTTTCAGCTAAATTTTTAGTTTAATTTACAAAGACAGTGTGCAGTTTGAAACTGTATATACCACAGAAAAACATGTTCTGAAATCTGACCCATTCCTGTGGGTGTGGACCCACTGTAAAGCAGGACCTGCTGATGAGCTGACTTCAGCTAATCTCATCAAAAGTCAGGATGGAGTCTTTTATAAGCAGAATGCAACTCAGAAGGACAGAGAGATAAACTACAGAAGCAAGACGCTACATCAAGGGAACCTGAAGGAGAAGGGAAAGACGAGGGGACTGGATGCCACCAATTATTCTGCCATGTGACAGAGGAGCCAAGGATCACCAGGTTGCCAGTCGGAGCTCCAGAACCCCACTCTTTGGGAAGAAAGCTTCACCTTGATGACACCTTGATTTGGACTTTCTTTTGGCCACAAACTGTAAGCTAATAAATTTCCATTGTTTAAGGCAATCCATTGCAAGGAATTTGCTTAAGCAGCCAGGGTAACTAAAACAAAAAGAGAGTTTCATGGAAAAGCTGAGTGATACTTAATGCTCAAGGAAATAATACTGCTCTGCTAGAAAAATTTTCACTGTGCAAAATTTCTCTCCCAAATGAGATGCCCATATACACACCATTTTGCAATTTAGGAGGAAAAGAAGCTGGAAAACTGGAATTTCAATTTATGTCTGTCTATATTTTATTCACACCTCAATCCTTTAAGTCAGCTCCCTCATGGAGCCTCCCCTGATTTTCCCAGGAGAAGTTTTCCCCTCTCCCTGGGACCGACCACCTGATTTGGTGGCCTTACATCACAGCATATTCTGCCTTATACTACATGTGTCTGTGTACTGACCTGACCCCAGTCACTCCACCAGTTCACAAACTCTGTAATGCAGAAACTAGGTCTTATTCTGTAGATCCCACAGTATTTCCTCTAATAACCTGACACACACTAGAGAGTTTCTAAGGTGTAGAAATCAAAGGCTAAATTTAATGTAAATATCAAGATAGGTTTAAGGGTCAGAAGTCATATGGGAATGCTTCTTATGAAAGATTAAGTTAAAAGTGATGACTAAATATTGACCTGTTTCCTATACTAATGAGAACCTTGGGGTGGAGAAAAAGTCCCCTTCCTTCCTGGACCAAGAACTGTAGACTGTGCAAAGTCTTAAGCTTTTTATGGCACTGAATATCAAAATGTAAGGCAACATTTGAAGGCTATAAGGCCTGGTAACCTGGAAGAGAAGAAAAAGTAGTGAGTAGAAAGAAAATCACAACCAGTCAGATCAATAGCGTAAGAGTTAGGATTAAGCTCTGTTGTGATTAAAAGAAACACATACACACATGCAGTCAATAATGACAACTTACAAAGAACTTAACTTTACCCTGAAATAAAAATTCAGAAGCAGGCAGCCCAATGCTAGTATGATGGCTCTGTTCCACAAAACTCACTGGCACCTAGGCACTGCCCAACTCACTGCTCAACCATCCCTAGGTGTGGTTCTAGTTTTCATGGTCCGAGATGGCAGCACCTGCAGGTACACACAAGGAGGAAAGATGGCAAAGGGGGCAAAGGACATTTAACTTTTTTTTTTTCTACCATGGGCAAGATCCAGGAATCGAACCCGGGTCTCCAGAACAGCAGGCAAGAACTCTGCCACTAAGCCACCAGTGCACCGCCCAGGGCAAAGGACATTTAGTAGCCATTTTTTAGAGGAGGTACCCAGGAGCTGCCTTATCACATTTCCACTTACAACCCATTGGCCAAAATATAAATGAATAGCAATATCCGGCTGACAAATGGAGGCCAAAGACCAGACACTTTATCATCAGAACAAATATTGGGAAACAACTAGTAATGTCTTCCACAAATAGGAAAATAAGAGAGAAGAGGGTTCTGGAACCACCTCTGTTCTCATTAGCAGAATGATAACCTTGTACAGAGAGAGGAGAAATGATGGAAAAGAGAATTAATATTTAATGAAGGTCTACTAGGTGCCAGGTACTAGGCAGTGGGGGTCCCACTGGAAACAAGACAGACATGGTCTCTGCCCTTAAGGAATTTACAAGTAGTTAGGGGTTTGAATAGAATTTCAACCCAGTCTACACACCATCACCACTCCTCCCCAAGCTGGATGAATGTCCTCTTTATTCTGAAACTCTGAGCAGGTAAGGTTACTTTTGCAAGCATTCGTGAAGTGGCCTGAGGGTACGACACCAGGCTAAGCACCTTGGGGGTCGTCCTGGTGAGTCACAAAGAGTCCAACCTCACAGACCTTATTAAGTGATCTAGAGAAGGTATCATGCAAGAATACAAATGGCTATCCAGGAGCAGAGCTAGAAGAAAGTCCCAACGCTGGGCTTGAAGCCACGGGAACATCAGTTCCCTGGTTCAGGGATCAGGAAAAGCTTCAAGAAAGTGACAAACCAAAGGCTAGAGCAGATTCCAAGAGGCAAAGATTGGAACTCAGAATTCAGTCCAAGAGTCCACTGGATTCCTCCCCTCCACCTCCTGTGAGTCCCTGGAACACAGCCTTTCTTCCACTATTTCTGCCTCACTGTACTCTCTCTTATCCATTTCTGCCTAAGCCAACCAAGGAGTCCTTTCTGTGAAAATGACCCAAGAGTTCTTTCTGAAAATAGAATATTAGACAAACAAGTATACTGCCTTGTTCACATATAAATTATGTTTCTGGCATTTGCTTTTTGTAACGTAAGTATCTTTTGCAACTCACCATTATTTACTCATTCAAATGAAAAATTCACTGTCTACCTCAATATTTAAAGAATTTAGGCAGTACCTATTAGACCCCAAGCACTATCAGAAAATAAAAAAAAAAAATACCAGGCAGCACCCCTGCCCTCAAGAGTGAAAAGGAGCACAGTGAATCCTGCTTAACAGATTAAGTGCACTGAAGTATCTTATTAAGAGAACTTTAACTCCCTTGAGATTAGTTTCCCCTTTCCCACCTCACCTCCCACACATTTTCAAACCAGGAAGCACATAATAAAAGTTCTTTCATATTAGAGAACAGACCATATATTTTTTGTAGCATGCCAAACACTCTTTAAGATTGTTGAAACTCTTTGAATGCTTAAAAATAAGCCCAGGAAGTAAGAGTGAGGAGAATAAACAACTATAAATCACTTTCTAGCATATCCAACATATTTATTCCATTTTCTTCACAGTTTCATGTAGCAGTTACTCACACTGATTGACTTAAAAAAAAATGGAATAAAGCTGACCCAGATGTGTACAGTGCCTCGACCTGGGAAAATGCGTGCAAACTTCAAAACCTCACACACTTGAAAGGGAGCAGGAGGAAGAAGCTGGATGGATGGAGGTTTATGTCTGAGAGTCTTTAACTGCAGCAAGAAGGTCAAGTTAAGGGTAAAATAGCTGTGACGACCTGTATCACAGCTAAACAACCCAACTGTGCCTTCTCTGGGGATAGGAGGTGGGAGAGGCATGGAGCTGCTTCAAGTGGTCCTTTAATCCACCTATCACAAAATGGTATCTGAAGATAATATCAATATATTCACTAATTTTTTTCAATTGCAAACAGATGTATTGTAATTAATAAAATACATATTTCTTTTAAAAAGACTGTACTGTTAATATTTTTTCGTATATATTTAGTCAACATAGATATTATAAATATTAATGACCATCATCTCAGCTTAGTTGCCTAGGAACAAACAAAAGAACTTTAGAATGTCTGTGTGCTAAAGCTTTATGGAAAGAGAAGGAGATTCAATCCCAGGCTGGAAAAAGGGAGGGAAAAAGGGAAGTGAGACAGGAGAGAGGATAAAGCAAGATGGTGCATTACCAAGCTACCACAACTTAACAACATGCTGCTGGTTGCTTGGTCACTAGGACTAGGCTGTGTGGAGCTCCTCCATGGCTCAGTCTCCCCATCTCCTGTGTAGCCTTGGTCGAGGATCACCCTTGGGGATAAACTCTGCCGCAGCTCTGGGCTGTATCAGGCAATCCCTCTGGAGAGCAGCTGGGAGAAGCCAGATCCCACGCCCCGGGTCATCCAATGCTTCATCTGAGTCCTGATACGGTGGGAGAAGCCAGGGCTTCCGTGGCATGGGATAGGTCAGGCTGGGTGAGCTCTGCTGCAGTAGGAGCTGCAGAGGCTGTGCTGCAGGCTTTCTCAGGGAATGAGGTGGTAGTTACAGCAGCCAGCTCTCCACCAAGCAAGTGGCCAAGGGCCTGAGACATGGGCAGGACTGAGCCAATGTGGGGAGGGAGATAATCTGGATCCCATACAACTATCTGCGGGAAAGCCCTAACTTTTTTTTTTTGTCATTAAATCTGGGGCCTTAAGCAGGATGTGCAAATTAAGTCCATCTTGTTGAGTACACATTTGTATACACATAAACATCCAATTATATAAACAGGAAAATAAGGTCTAGAAAGTTATTATGCTAAAATGTTAATAGTAGCTATCACTAGATTATGAATGGTTTTTATTATCTTCTTGTTGGCTCATCCTTATTTTAATTATGTAATAAAACAACAAACTTCTGTTCACAAAAGAAAAATAGGTCCTCATATAAAAAGGTGTCAGACATCACAGACCTGAGCTCATGGATCACGAAGGAAGCAGCAGTATTTCTGTGTCCTATTTCCAGTTGTGACCTCATCCTTCTCTTTGCCTCTTCTCACTTATAAACAACATTCTCCAGCATATTAGAGGGAGCAAGGTTCAGTGGGAGAAACAGAAGTGTTTGCAGTGAAAGACCAATCTACGAATTCTTGGCTGTGTGATCTTGGCAGATCTACATCTCTGTCGCCTCATCTATAGGTTGGGGGTGAGAATATACCTGTCTCCTGGGTTTCTTCTGAGGCACAAATGTGATAACAGAAATGAAAGAATTCTGGAAGCAATAATGGCCTACCTTCGCATTGGAAAATAGCATCTTAGAGTAGCAAGGAAAATCAGAAGAATGAAAAATTTAAGATGCAGGAGAATAAAGATTTTGAATACAGGAGGATTTCTAGATTCATAGATAAGATTGAGCAGAAAAGAAAAAAAGAAAAAGAAAAAAAACAGATTTCTTTCTCTTGCCTTGGAACCAAGAGGAATGCCTGAAACTTAAGACTTTCTAGTAATCTGCCTGCACCCTATGATGAGTCACTGCCCAGTATGGGAACATCTTATATCATTGTAAAAGACCTTCAAATGATTAATTGCACTGAAATCCACAGGTGAGATATGCTTCAAGTTCTAGTAATCTCCTGGCAAGAACTTAACCTGGACTGTTGGAACGTTGCCCACCTCTAGGCAGAGAAAACACTCTTAAAATTTATCAAACTTTAAGAGCAGGATTCAAAGACTCACCAAATTTTAGAATTGGAAGAGACTGCAGAGTCACCCATCTTAAAATTTCACATTTTATAGATGAGAAAACCAAAGCTGAGCCAGACAGTTATACTACATGACCTACCCAAGATCTCATATCTGGCTTGTGGCAGGGCTGTCTTTTGTAATAATAAAATAAAAGCTACCACTTGAGTGCTTGTGATGTGGTTGGCATGCACTAAACACTTGACATAGTTGATTCTATTTCATCTCTAAAACAACTCTATAAGGTGAGTATTAATGGCCCCCTTTACAGAGAAGGAAACCAAGGCTCAGAAAGCTTAAGCGACCTGCCTCAGGTTGTTGCACAACAAAGCAAAAGATCTGTCACCAAAGTGCATGGTCTTCAGTTGTTAGACTGTCTCTAAGGCATCCCCAAGTCCTTGTCCAATGTGCTACTACTGTGCCCTGCTCCTGGGAGAAATAATAGCTACTCTCAGCCTAGAACGTCACCTACCAAAAAGAATTATCTTGTTTTCAGCTTAAATGAGGCCTGGAACATCTAGGGGTGAGATGCGAGTATGGAGAAAGCTGCTTATAATCAGCACTTAATATTTTGTTTTTTGAACAACTCTTATTTTCTCTTCTTCTTCTCCCCAAATCCAGCCAATAAACAATAACTAAGTGTTTATTTTGGGGTAATCATTTCAGTCTCTTCCTGATTGTCCCTGAATTTGATTTTCACAACTTTTTTCCTACCTTTGGTTCAAGATAAAGGGATGTATCAAGATTCCACATTATTTTGATTTGAGAAAATCTGAAGCTTTTTTCTTTTGACAAAACACCAATAAAATTTCATATCTAGCCCAAAGAGGGATATAGTGTTTTGGAGCTGTATGTACCCCAGAAAAATATGTTCTTAAAACTGTAAAGAATCCTACATGGACCCATTGTAGGTAGGACCTTTTGATGAGGTTAGAGTCGGTAGGATGTGACCTAACTAAATCAGAGTGGGTCTTAATCCTATTGCTGAGGCCCTTTATAAGCAGAATGAAATCAGATGGATGGCGAGAAAGCCACAGGAAGCAAGAAGCTGAACTTCAGCAGAACCCTGAAGAGAACACAGAGCCCAGGAGAGGCTGCCATGTGCACTGCCAAGTGGCCGAAAAACCAAGGACCAAGGCTCACCGGCAGCCAGCCCCAGAACGTCAGCCTTCAGGAAGAAAGCACTGTCTTGACGATGACTTGGTTTGGACTTTCTTAGACTCAAAACCATGAGCTATAAATTCCCATTGTTTATGCCAATCCATTGCATGCTATTGGCTTTGGAAGTCAAGGAAACTAAAACAACCAGTTTCTTCTATATACATATGCCTCAGTGGTGAGCAAAATGGAGACTATTTAAGAATCCCAAAATAAAACTAAAGCACTTATGTTCTGTAAAAAACATTGTTTGATAAGATCAAATTATCTTACGAGAGGGAAGCAGTTTCTTTCCCTGTGCTTCTCTTGCACATCTGAATCTCCCCTATGACTCTGGTGTTGAGGGTTGGGGTACAAGGGGTTAAACCCCACCCAGGTACATCTGGATAATCACCCACTGGAGACTTACTAAAGAGCTCAAGGGCCCTAACTGCAGTGCCTAACCTTGAGCATGCACAGGAGGGGTTAAGGGAACTGGCACAGCTGGATTTGCACTTAAGAGAAATCCACGGGCCAGGCCTGAATATCTGCAATCTGTGCAAGATTCTTGGGAACGATACATGAAATGGTATACATAAAATGTCTTTTACACATACATACACACACACGCACAGATCTTGATAGCATGTGTGTTCCTGAGGCAAAACCATATGTTTCCAAAATGATCCCTGCTTTCTACAAAGGAGCACATAGGAAGAGTGATCACTCTGGTAATCAACACCAGAAAGTAAATCTCAGCTTATTAGGATATGTATCTAGAGGCTGAGTGCATGCATGAACAGATGATTCACTTTGAAATGCACATAGAGGTGGATGGTTTTTCATCACCTGTTTGTTTTGGTTAGTGACCTAGAAAAAGGCTTCAAAGCAATCCCATTTGCCAAGACATGTTCTTTCCTATATTATAAGGGTATTGAATTTCACCTGTGCTTATAAAAGGTTTATAAGAAATGATGACAACAATTCAGGTTATGGAAGGACATTCTGAATGATAAGATTGGTTACATTAGACTAGTATTGGTAATAATTACAATATTCTCTTAACTCCACAGTCGCCAGAACTCTCAAGTGCATTACTTTATTTTGATAGTAGAAGTTAAATAGCAATAGTCTTGTGATTTAAGAAGTTAGGCTATAAATTATGGTGAAATTTACTCATTTTTCTTTATGAGAATGTCTGTATCTATAATCTCTAAATTCAGTTCCTTCCTTTCCTTTTAAGTCACATTCGCATTTTCACCCTCTTGTTCCCAAGTACAATCAAGAGCCAAGCCAGAACGTCAATGGAATGAGCTTTTCCTTGATGGTGGGAGAGTGTATGAGCTTGGCCCTGACCCATGTATCAGGTCATAAAAAGATATCCGGGTCAGCTTTTTCAAACTCTACCCTCAACCAGAGGAGTATTTTCACATTTTATTATCTTTAGACCTACAATTACCTCTACACACTAGCTGATACACACACTGTGTCTTTACCATTTGCCTTAGAAAGATAAGAGGTTTTTCTGCTTACAGAGCAACTTTAAATATTAAATTTTTCTAACTTCAAAAGCTTTCTGCACTGCTGCCCTACAACCATTCTCATTATCTATACATTCAGGAGATGCAGTCTTCCTTTGGAACTCTGTGGAGTTATAAAGGTTTGATATATCCATCATTACTTTTATTTGGCTCTAACTTAGGACTGGAATTTGTTTTTCACTTTTATTATTCATTCTTCCCCAAATCTGGCCATGAAATTCATGTACATCTATTAAAGAAAGCTTTAAAAATATAGAAAAGCATAAAGAAAAAAAGTAAAATTACATGTAAGCATACCACCCACTTTTAAAATCCTGCTAATATTCTGCTGTATGGACTTCCCACATTTTTTCTATATAATATATGAGTTTAAGTAAAACAAATTCCTTTTAAGGCACTATGTGAGACAGACCTTTTGAGAAAAAAAATTTTTTTTTAATTAAATACCTTTAAATCCCTGACTCTGCATTTAAAACCAGCCAATAGTTTATTTCCATATTACTCATGGAATCAAGGACTTGGACAGAGCTTTAGAAATACCTAGTTCAGTCTCACCATTGGAGCCCAGAAGGTTAAGTAATTAGCTACTGACCTGTTCTCTGCTGCTCATGGCTCTACATTGGATTCCCGTCCACTGTTCTCTTGCCTGTGAAGCAATGCGGCCAAATTGGTGACAAAGACCTAACAAGGACTCTTAGCAACAGGAAGGGTGATGGGCTACATCAACCAGGAAATAAGATGCATGTTTGCTATGAAATTCCAGCAGTAGCCCCACAGAAGAGGCTAAGGCTGGCTTAAAGTTGCTGTCAGTGAGCTTGAATTTCGGGACCAGAGTTAAATGAATGGAAAGGTCCAGACACAGGCTGGCAAAGAAAACAACTGGCAGGTTTGAGAAACACAGGACTGCCTTGCCTGCTTTTCAAGTCTTAGATACTGAGGAAGAGAGCCTGGGACCAGGACCACGGCTATTCCCAGCTCTATCACTACCCAGCTGTAGAGCCCTTATTTATCGGGACCTCAGTTTCCTTCTCGATAGAACGGGGTCCCACTGTCGGTTTGGAATATATGCCTAGATGAGCTGTAAATTTGCAATGAACCCCATAAACCAGGAAAAGCACACAACACTCAGATTTTGCTTCCTTCATAACTGCAACCTTGTCTCACTCCTTCCCAAAGAGCCACATTCTTCAACGGTGCATACAGGGCCCTCCAGTGTGGGGCTTCCCAGACCTGACCCCCTCCGCTACCATCTATCTAACTAGTCTACAGGCTATTTCTTTTCCCTTCTCTGTCAAGCTCTCCATTACCTGCCATATAACCCATTATTAAGACCTGCTTAAAACCAGCCTCCTCCATGAGACCCTTCCCCAGTGGATGTGGTCTCCACCTCAGATTGCTTGCTTTTAACTTCCCTTACTGTACATACTGTAATGTACGACTTATTTTAGGCATTCTCACTAAATATTCATGGATATTTCATTTCTTATAACCATCTACACAGGCTTTTACAGTATGTTACCTTTTGGATAAGCTGATATGCATCTGCACATTTGTGGAACACAGGAAGGAAAAGCCAGGAACCACTGAGACTGGTTGCTGGGGGGTTGGGGGTGGTGGGTGGAGTACAGGAATGAGGTGGACATGAGGAGGGGGTAGGAACGGGGCAGAAGGGTGGTAGGGAGGGACATGGCTCTGAATATTCTTTTCTGCATAAGTTTCAAATTTTGGAACCATCAAAACACAAACACATAAGTAAATAAATAAATAAAATTAATATCAATGGTCAAAAATAAACTTAAAATGAAATACAAATTAATCAAGTGACTACAGCTGTATTTCAAATGAATGACATCACCAACTGGAAGATGGAGGAGAAATAACCTTGGTACGTGAACCCCAACTTCGGAAAAGATATACTTTTATCTAGATCTTATTCTATGAAGATTCAATGGAGAAAAGTGGGGGAGGGGAATGACATTTTTAAAAAGTATGCTAATCACCAATCTAGTTCATTTATTTTACAATTGCTTGACAGAGATAGTCGGATTCCTACCCAATATCCAGGCTCCTTTTATCCTTTTTTTAAGAGAAGCCCAATTTTATAGCAGGCAGCAGTGTGCCAGCTGAAAAACTTTTCAACCTTCCTTGCAGCTGGAGGTGGTCACATGACACAGCCTGGCCAATGAGATGAACTTGGAAGTAACCGGGTGAAGTTGCTGAACACAGTTTTTTAAAGGGGGCTGACTCAGGTGGTGCTTATACTTTCACTTGTCACCTTTTTCCTGTCAAGAACATGGAAGTGAGAAAGGAGGTGGATCTTATGACCACAAGTTGACAGGCATACACTAAGGACTGAGAGGAAAGAGAAAATGTGTCTGGGTCCCTGATGACATCGTGGGGTAGAAACGTCCTCTACTGCCTGTTTCTAGTCTTTTCATTACATGAGAAAAGAAAAAAAGTCATTGTTTTCCCATGACTTTACAATCCAATACTTTTTCAGGTCTCTGTTACTGACAGGTGAATACAGATTTTGACCCTCCTGAGGCTACTGACAGAGCTAGATTTAGAATTCACACCTCTTAAGAGTTAACTTACCTTGAAGTTTACGTCTGGAGTACTTGCAGCACACAATCCACTTCTCAGACACAAGTAATCTCTAAACTCCTGTTACATATCTAGCACTGCACAAATACAGCCCCTCAACTTACCAAAAGAATAATAATAAAAATCTCCATTCTTGCATACTCAAATATGAGATTGGGAAGTTTTCTTGGTTACTGTTGATTCCATGAGTTCATGTGAAACTCTGAGTTACACTGAAAACTATGCATATGACAACTTTTCTTTCTTTTCCTTTTTAACATTTGATTTTGAAATATTTTCAAACTTAAAAGAAAGTTGCAAAAATAATATAAAGCAATACAGAGACCTTCAATCTACCCCCTACCCAAGTACCCAATTTACCAACTTTTAACATTTTCCCACCTTTGTTATATCATTATATCTATTTCCTTAATATTTGAAAATAGGATGCATATATCATGCACTTTAGGTATGTAATACTTTCATGTTATTTCCTAAAAACAAGGACATTCACTTATAAAACCACTTGATACAGTTATCAAGCTTAAGAACTTTAACATTGATATATATATATAGCTCATATTCCAATTTCTTTCAATTGACCCAGTAATGTCCTTTTGGACATTTTCTCTTTCATTATTAGATACAATTCAGAATTGTGCATTAAATTTAATTGTAATTTTTTCTTTAGTCTCTTTTTTTCTTTTTCAATTGGAGTAATATAAATACAACATAAAATTTCCCTTCTCAACCACTCCCAAGTATACAATTTAGTGGAACTAATCAAATTCACAATGTTGTACTGTCATCACCACCATCTATTACCAAAACTTTTCCATTACCCCAAACAGAAACCCTGTGTCTATTATACATTAACTCCCCATTCCCCCTCCTCCTCACCCCTGGTAACCGCTACTGTACTTTCTGCCTCTATGAATTTGCACATTCTACATTATTTCAAATAAGTGAGATCAACAGTACTTATCTTCTTGTGCCTGGCTTATTTCATTCAACAAGATGTCTTCTAGGTTCATCCATATTATAACATATATCAGAACTTCATTACTTTTTATGTCTGAAATAATACTCCATTGTATGTATATACCACACTTTGTTTATCCATTCACCTGTTGATGAACAT
Source organism: Tamandua tetradactyla (assembly GCF_023851605.1). Lineage (NCBI taxonomy): Eukaryota > Metazoa > Chordata > Mammalia > Pilosa > Myrmecophagidae > Tamandua > Tamandua tetradactyla. The sequence continues at coordinate 62,215,704 of NC_135337.1, forward strand.
GTGGGTTGCTTGACATTTGCTTCCAACTTTTGGCTATAGTGAGTAATGCTGCCATGCACATCAGCATACAAATATCTGTTTGAGTTCTCTTTTCAATTTTTTTGGGTAAATAATACCAAGAAATGGGGTTGCCAAATCATATGGCAGTTCTAAGTTTGATTTTTTGAGGACCCACCAAAATGTTTTCCACTGTAGCTGTACCATTTTACATTCCCACCAATAATGTACAAAGATTCCTATTTCTCTGCCTCCTTGTCAGCATTTGCTATTTTCCACTTTTTAAACAATACTTATTTTCCTTTTGAATAGGTAATAGCCAAAGAACATTTTAAAACTGGAAGTATTTTCTTATACCTATAAACTCTGACTGAATAATATTTAGAAAAACCGTGAAGTACAAACCTCAAAACTATAATAACTCAGATACGTCATGATTTGGAGGCTTTAATGATAGCACACCATCAAGAGGTCTTTCTTTATTCCTATGTTCATACACATCTTTTTCTACTATATTTTATTGTAGCTTGTGGAAGACTATATTATGATTATTTATCTTCTTCCTCACTAGATTGTTAGCTTTTTCAGGACAGGAGCCCTGTCTGATTAAACCTTTATATGTCCACTCCCTAGCACAATGCCCACCTCTTAGTAGTTATATTCATCTTCATAAATGAATGGAAAGGGAATGTGCAATCTTTAGTCAACTGATTATTCTGGACCCCAGAGAAGCTAACTACATAATTTAAAAGTTCAGTTTTAAGCCCTTCAGAAAAAATAATAATAAAAAGTTATTTTATTCTGTAACTAAGAAAGTACATATACATATTTTTTTTAATTAAAAAATTCATTTGGAATCAGACTCTGCTCATTGATTATGACAGCATCTCCTCATGGAACTGTTTAAAGACATTAGTGGAATCTGAAAAGTGGGATTAATTTTTACAAGTCCACTTGGCTAGAATTCCCAAAACATGTGCAAGAGTCTCCAGGCCCTTGCACATACCTCCTCCTCTTATGGCTATTGACACAGAACATGAGACTGAGTAAAAGAGGGCACATTATGGCTAAAGAGGAGGCCACCAACACCACCCAAGGCCCAGTGAAAAGCTGCTGTGTTGCAGCCTCTGCACACCTGCAGATCAGCTGCTCATACAGAATACTTGTTGGCTTACAGCCTGCTGGGCCTAGAATCACAGCCATTTCCAAAACTCTTTCACTGAGTCAATCTCGTAAACAACACCACTCATTCAGCATATGGGGCTGCTAGCTTACTGCAGGCCAGCAGCTGTGCTAGGTCCTGGGGGACAGAGAAATCATAGAGCTCAGATTCCTAATCTGGCTCCTAACTTCCTAACTGCATGATCCTGCAGGTTGTGCCTCAGTGTTCTCATCTGTAAAATGGGGCTAATTATATTATTACCTCATAGGGATGTCGTGATGGGCACAGAAGAGTGCCTGACACACAGAAAGAACCATGTAAGTATCATTATTTGTTGAATGAATGAAGCAATGATAATATGGAAAAACAACCACAATATGTTCACATTTTCTTAAATTATATATTTTAAAAACAGCAAAAACAGGTGCACAGGTGGATCAGTGGTAGAATGTTCACCTTCCATGCGGAACAGATCCAGGTTCAATTCCCAGACCATGCACCCCCCCCCCGGCCCCCCCCAAAAAGGCATAAATAGGGCGGGCCATGGTGGCTCAGCAGGCAGACTTCTCACCTGCCATGCCGGAGACCCAGGTTCAATTCCCGGTGCCTGCCCACGCTAAAAAAAAAAAAAAAAGGCATAAATACTAAGATGTCAAATTCATATATATGTATATGAATAGAAAATAGACTGGTAGAAAATAAATATATTAATAGATTAATAGTGGATTCCTCTTAGATATGGCATGACATCATTTTTAGTGTTTTCTCTATGGTTTTCCATACTTTATTTTCTATATTCTGTATTATTATATTTATATGTTATAACTGTTATATATTTTATAACTGTTGTCATAAGAAGGACAACTATTATTAGTATTAATAACCACAGGCCTCGGTCTCCTAATCCATGGGACGAGGACACCACTTTGTGATCTCAGCAATACCTGCCACTCTATAGTTCACAGCTTCATCTTATGACCCCTGGTAACCAGGTGCCCAGACAAAGAAAAGCAGAAGCCACACATAGTTAACTTTTCCTCTCCATAATGTTAAGACCAGCCTCTTGGGAATATCTTTCTTCAAGTCAAATCAGAGACAGAGGGAAACATGGAAATTAGTATAAAGCGTAAACAGGCTCGTCTTACAAACTTAACCTCAGCAAAGCCAGTCTCACTGAATCCTAAATCCCTGGCTACTTTTTCTAGCTTTGGATTATGTGGTGACAAAGGATTCCTGGAATCCAGAGATAAGAAATAACATCCTCTTTATTTATTTGTTTATTTGGTTTTATTACATGGGCAGGTACTGGGAATTGAGCCCAGGTCCCTGCATGGCAAGTGACAATTCTGCTGCTGAGCCATTATTGCACTACCCAACACCCTCTTTTTAAAAGAAAAAAGAAATGCCATTGGGTGTCCATTCTGATATTTAAGTGATTTCCCCTTCTCTTACATTAAGAAGTTCTTCCCACCACTTCCCTGGGTTTGAGAATTAAAACCAACAGCTTATGGTTTTAGCAGTTTTACAGCAGTACCAAAACTGCCTTGTCCATTCTCACAAAGAAATTAGTAGGAATTTTTAAAACCCAAGCAAGCCAAAGAACATTTCCTCTCCTCCATGTGGCTGTGCCCTCCTGAGATCACACTGGTTATTAGCCTTCAGTCATGGAGATGCCACTTAGGTTTCCTGGGGCCAAAGTGACTCATCCATGAGGGCTGCTCAAATTCACAGCACCTTTGACAGCAGAGCTGTAGCATCTCTAAAAAGAGCCTTAAGTTTAAGGTTCAGATACTTCAGATTGGTAAAAGGCATCCTGAACAAGACACTACTAAACCTTTCTGCTCATCTGTAAAACGGTTCTCAGTTCTCTCATCTGAGTTATGCATGCCACCTTCAAAGGCCTGATGCGAAAACTTGGTAAGATAGATTGCACTCCAAAAATAAGCAAATTTAGGGGGCACAAAGGGGAAAAAACATTAGGAGGCATCACAGAAACAAGAGAACCTACTGTGAATATGGCAATCGGGAAACTAACAATGCACATGCGGGGTTCAGGTTGACTGACTCTGGTGGGCATCTGAACGCAGTATACTGAGGCCTGCACGTGAAGCTGCGGTCAATCTTTTCACCAGAAAACTTCAAAATGTGGATGTTATGGTGAGACTCAATGATCCAGGAACAAAAGAGACTGATTAGGGAGGCAAAATAAACACAGCAATCTCGGACCCTCTGAGGCCACCAGGTCCACACACGGGATCTGAATAACTGTTTCTGGGCTGCAAAAAATCAACCTGACTCGAGGAACCGTGTGCTCAGAAGGAGCAGGCTGCATGGACACAAGTGCTCTGCCAAGCTTGGAGCCCTCCCATGCTTCGCTGCGGGTGGCAGTGCACTTTATGTACCATTTCCATAGAGAAGTACAAACTTTCCAGGGGATTTATTAACTTCATTTCCCCGCCCCAGGGCAAGGAGATATTTCTGTCTTGTATTAGGGATGGGCATATCATAAAGTCATAGACGTCCATAGAAAAGGACTAGGAAGGGCTAAAGCCAAAGAGCAAGATCTCCCTGGGAAGCCTTCCCTGACCCCCTAGGCAGGGGAAAGTCTTCCCCTTCGGTCCTTCATGGGATTTTGAGTTTACTGCTCAAGAACTTACCCTGTTATCAACCCATCTCCTCTCTGCTCTTCCCTTCCTCTCTCTCTTTCTCCTTCCCAATGTCTCCCCATCTGCCTTTCTCTCTCCTTTCCTGCCTTATCCTCCTTCCTCTCTCTAGTTTCTTCCCTCCTTCACCCCTTTCTTCTGTCTCTTCCCATTCTTTCTCCCTTCCCTACCTTTTTAAAAAGTTCTTCCCCTCCCCCTTTTTTTGTATTCTCTCCCTTTTTTTTCTCTCTTTCTCTTTCTTTTTCAGTAAGTGTTATTCAACGCTTATGCATTGGCACCAGGTACCAGACTTTGTAGCAACTGGCTTTTTATTCCTTTACTTTCTTCTTCAGCAAATATTTTTAAGCACCTATTATACTGCCAGGTACCTAAGCGGAAAACTATTGCTTCATTTCAGTTCAGAAAACATTTACTGAGTTTCTGTAATATGCAAGGAAGTAGGGATATTGAACTGAATAAGATATAGTCCTTATCCCTAAGATGTTCACAGGTCGTGGGACACCCACATGTGAAAAAGAAAACAAATGGCATTTCCTTCATGAGGCAGAGAAGGCTAGCTTTCCCAAGAAGTATGCTTCCCTTTCAAGATGCAGAGTTATTGCTGGGAAGTAGCTAGCAAGGAATTATATTTCTTGCCTCTCGACCCCAGTAGTCTAAATGTGATCATGTGACAGAATGATCTCTGATCAAAAATACCCTCTCCTGTAATCTTGCACGTTCTCCTTTTCCCAACCTCCTATGGGGGATTGGCAGTAGTAGATTTAACTCTCCGTGGAAGCCACATGTTGAAGATGGCAGAACCTCCATCAGCCTGGGACTGAATAACCATGTGGAGCAGAATCTACAAACCAATGGGCAACTCATCTTTACATGAACAAGAAACATACTTTTACTATATTATACCCCTGAGTTTTCAAGAAGTATCAGTTATGGCAGCTAGCATTACCTTAACTAATACAGTTTGATAGTTCATTTGATGAATAATAAGTACCTCTATATGTCAGATAATGTTCCAGGTTATAGGGATATATCAGTGAACAAAAGAGTCAAAGATCTCTCACCTCCTGGAGTCTACCTGGAACAACGGTGGGTGCTCAAAACATATTTATTGAAAGCATAGCTTCCCTTCAAGCTCCACTGAGCTTACATTTTAGAAAAGAGGATAAGGGGAACTGAGAAACAAGAAAACAAAACATAGATAATGAGTTTAGAATAAAAACACTTTCAGCATGTAGCCTCACTTTCACAGAGTAGAAAAACATCCCCACCCCTTTATCTATTCATTCAATGTGAACCCCAAAGAGGGAATTCCCTCATGTTAGGGGCTGTCTTATTTGCCTGGCTATCACCAGGACCTGGCATAGTGGCTGGCGCATCGTAGGTTTACAATAAATGTGGAACAAAATATAGCCTTATGCCTTAAATTTTATATTTGATGCTCAGATTCTTTAATCAAAGGCTACATTTTAATAAACAATATAAATTAATTTCAAATATTAAAACTACACACTTGCTAGAGAAATCAAGTCTACCCAAGGGGAGAGTTAACCAGCATCAAAAATGAGTCCATGAAACAAAGGGCAGTACCAATAGTGAGTGTCGAGAAAGGAGAAATCCTGAGAGCTAAAGTGTCCAGAAAAATATTACAGAAAATACCATTAATAATAACAGTTCACATTTTTATGACCTTGTAGAATTTACAAAGCATTCCCACATGTATTACTACATTTGGCACATTCAATAACTCTCCAGGGTAGTTATTATTAACCTCAAAGAGATTAGAGGATTTATCCAAGCTAAACAGTTAATAATTAATACAGTGTCAGAACTTGAACTCTGGTCTCTTATTCTGCATCTGGAATAAGGCTCCAAGGTGAGGCTGGAATGCGCAAGGAAGACTTAGGGGGTTTTGCAAAGAGCTGTCTCCCTGAAGCCAAAGGCTAAATGTGTTCACACCTCATTCAATATTTCCAGTGCCTGGCTCACCTCTGCCTACATGAAATTTCAGGTTGTCATATAAGGGAACCACTGGATGTGTTCATCTTTCTCACAGTCAGTCAGTTCTGGTGCTTCAACAACATCACCATCTTTTCCTGATTATATTTTTAGGAAACTGAATCCATCTCCTTGACTCAGTGAGGAAGGAACACCAGTTAAATGAGTCCATTTTAAATGAAGGGGTAAGGGGAGGAGGCATTCTTTAGTGCCTACCAAGTGCTAAGGAAACCTTTTAGGGCAAAGGAGGGACTCAGTGTATACTTTGGAGTAAGTTTCAGACAGCATGGGGTGTAAGTAATTGAACATAAAATTATCCAACACTGAAGGAACCACTGGTCTTATTCCACGAAATGCCACCACAGTCTGAGCAAAGCCCTGGTGATCCAGGTTTCACCACAGGTGCAAAAGGGGCCATTTAAAAATTCTACCTGCTAGCAAAAAAGCTATCAAAAGAACTTCAGAAACAGCGCATGCATTCTCTAGGTGTATATTTGTTTTAACAATACAGTGAAAGTGATGGAGTGAACACAGTGCAATTTGAGACCTGTTTATTAACAAGACTGGCTGCTTTGGTTAAGGAGGAAGTTCACTGCGAATGAGGGATTCAAGGTGGACAGCTGCCGAGCTCAGGCATAGTGGAAGCGTGCATCATGTTGGATATGACCTCTGTGTTAGCTATCTAGTGAGCCTGAGAGCACCTTTACTACACAGATGACATTTAGGATCTGAAGAGGTCATAGTTTTAATCCTGTGGATGCCACCTCCAAGATATCTCTAGATATTTTTTCCTGAGCAGAATAAAATAAAAATGGCTAGGCAAAGTTCAAGAAAAATCAGTGTATCAAGAATCAGGAGAAAAAAAATTCTAAAATTTTCCAACAAGTTTCAAAAGAACATGTCTATTTAATAGTTGGTTCTGAGTTCAGGGCCAGTGATTTTAATTCTCTGAGCCTTTGTTCCCTTATGTAAAATGAAAGGAAGAGACTGATAGAGCACCTCAAAATTGAGCACCATCAGCTCGAACACCTTGTGATTCAATGACTTCAAGAAGTGGCCAGTGGCTCACTGGGTACCTAATCAAGACATGTGGATATCAGTTCTTGGTCTTCTTTTCTATTTGGATGACTGAACATGCTAAAGCCTCAGCCTGACTCTATCCTGCCTCAACTCAAACTCCAACTGGGTTAACAGAGGTTGTCCTCTTTCTAACCTCTTATAGTCTCTAAAAGTGAGACCAACCTATAGAGTTCATTTTCTTACCCAAAGTTCCAAGTCCAGAAATATAGTCAAGCTAAAGATTAAATTATATCTTACTACCTGTATTAGTTTTCTAAGCTGCTCAAGCAACTACTGTGAAATGTGTCAGCTTTAACAATGGGAATTTATTAGCTTATGGTTTTGAGACGAAAAGACAGTCCAAATCAAGGCAATGATTTCTCCCCAAAGACTGTGGCATTCTTGGCTTTTTTTATCACGTGACAAGGCACATGGCAGCCTCTCCTGAACTCTCCCCTCTCCTCCAGATTCTATTGGTTTCAACTCCTGGGTCTGCGGCCTTCTCTCTCTCAGTCTAAATTTCATTCTGCTTATAAAGGACTTTAGTAACAAGATTAAGACCCAGGTTGATTGGGCTGGGCCACACCTTAACTGAAGTAGCCTATCAAAAGGTCCTACTTACAATGGGTTCACCTCCACAAGGAATGGATTAGATTTTAGAACATGTTTTTCTGGGGCACATATACTTCAAACCACCACACTAGCTAAAAGAAAATGAAGGAAAAAGAAGATATCTATCATCTGTATTTCCAAATCTGAGTTATATCCCCTGTGTTCCAAAGAAGAAAATGAAACTATTACAAGAATACAACACGCTTAATTCTGTCAAAGCATCTTCACTGGCTGTTTGGTGTCATCTCTATCTCAAGAGATTAGGAGATGCCTCCATGCTCACTCCTAGGACCCAGGCACTGCCTCCACAGGAAGGACCAATGTTTTATTCCCTCGTGACTCATGGAGGAGGCTCCCACAGCTCTGGGACTACTCCGGCTGCATTCACAACATCACTTCTGCAAATCAAATATACATTCCCAGTTGGAGTAAGGAGAGGAACCGTGTAGAGAAGAAACTGGATTTTTCCAAAAACAATATTCAGGCAGGAAACATGATCTTCAAAAAAAAAAACAACAACAACAAAAATGCTACCCATTCCACCTATCTGCAGGAAAGACACATCTACCATGATGTGATAAGTAAGCTCCACAGGTATGGAGCCTGGTCTTCCAAATAGATGCCTAGGAGTGGAATAAATTTGGAATTCAATACAATAACCTAAGCGCAGGGAAGTTGAATTAAAGTGTTAATACAGAAAAAATATGTGAGAGTTTGCATTTAGGGAAATAGTAACATGAACACAAAAGTATTACTTGGGATTTTATAAAAAGATAATCGATTAAACATGGCTTACATACTTAATGTTTAAAACATCATAAAGCCCTCCAAATTGATGAGATAGCTCTGCAGTTGTGATGCTACAAAACAGAAGATATCTGTGCACGCAGGAGAATTCATATGTCTAGGATGTATACATATATATGGACAAACCTCTTATGGTCTCTCAGCTATTTCCCAGAAGCAGAGATCTCATAGTCGAAAGAATTACATTACATACAGTGAATAGATGGGAGACTTTATTCCCAGATCCAGAGTGTCTCAACATGTATTAACTCAACTATCTATGTGGAAAAGCCCTCAGTGACAAGTCATCTTTCAATCAGCAAAAAGCAAAATCACATGACTATCATCTAATTGGTAATCCTTTGTTCAAAGCTCTGGCCTTACACATTACAATGGAACTCACATCGGAGAGAAACTATATGAATGCCATCTATGTGGGAAAGTCTTTAATAGAATTTATAACCTTAGTCCACAAGAGAGAATTTATAATGGGAAATTTACATAGGGAAACCCTATGAGTGTTATGTATGTGGGAAAGCCTTCACTGAATATTCAGCCCTGAGACAACATGAGAGGACTCACCAGGGAGAGAAACCTTATGGCTATCACGTATGTGGGAAATCTTTCACTCAGTGGTCTGCCCTGAGACAACCTGAGTGAACTTAAACTGGAGAAAAACATTACGAATGTCATTTAGGAGGGAAAGGTTTCACTCAGTGTTCTTCCTTGAGTTAACATGAGAAAACTCACGCTGGAGAGAACCCCTATGAACGTCATCTATTTGGGAAAGCCTTCACTCATCGCTCCGGCGTTAGAAGACATGAGAACGCACATTGGAGAGATAGTATAAGAATATGATCTATGTGGGGAAATCTTATTTTATTTTAATAAACAGACAACATGACAGAATTCAAACTGGGCAGAAACTCTATGAATGCTATATATGTCACCCTGTCTACTTCATCAATCTAAACCAATTCATACTCGAGGAATCAATATGTATGTCACCCATGTAGTGAAGCCTTTAGTAGATGATCTGACATGCAACATGAGAGAACTTATACTATTCATTAATGAAAGTGGAAGAGTCTTCATCTACTGGCCTACCTGACAGAGGAATAAGTCTTTACAAGAGAGTTCTGCCTCTTGGTTGACTGCCAGATAATTTCTGTTGAAGATGTTATTCATGATAAATCACACAAAAACACTTGTAGGGCAATTTGAAAATTCTCACTGTATATAAAACTCTTACTGGTATATCATGTATGAAGTCATGTCTTCAGTGATCACCCATTGCTTAGCAATAATATTCTTATGCTTAGGGAACAACAATCCTAAAGTTGATTTAGGAAAATCTTCCGCTGGATTTCATACCAGAAAATTCACAGTGGAATATAAAGTACTTTATATTGACCCTTTACTACACAATGCAGCAAAATAAGACAACTGAAATTAAGTAGGACAACAGTGTAGGATTTTGAAGTGGCAAGGGTTTATATAACGATAAATTTTGTAAGAAGTAATATGAAGTGAGATTAACTGACTAGACCAGTATTTGCATATATGTAAGCAATAGACATTATTGCTGAAAATCTAATATGTTGGCCACATTCTTATTTTCTTTCTATGCAGTTTTAAAACACAAAGATTTGAATCAATCAGAAAATAACTTAAACTCAAATGTTTAGAACACAAAATTCTGATTCTTAACTATTGTCTTAGTATTATAATACGAATATATATAGCACGGATGAAAACAAACATAAATAAGCATACTTTAATCGTAAAAAAAGAAGAGAGAGATTATGAGAGTTTTTTAAAAAGCTTGATCACTTTTCCTAAACTCTGAGATGATCAAATCACACATTTATATAATACAGAGTCATGCCATCAAACCTTATCAGTGTTATGGGGCCTCTAAATATGTATTATAGAGGGTACAATATGCTGGCAAAAGTAATTTGACTGAATAGCTCCTATAATTCATGTCCAAGAGTTTTCTGGACCATAGTAAAATAAGTACTGTAGGATTTCCCACACCCCTGTCAAAGATTTGAAAGACCTTAGCCTACTTGGCAAAGTACAGATGTTAGAAAGTGTATTTAAGATGTGTCATTCTTGCCAGAAGAAGGGTTTTGACCTTCCAGCCAAGCAGATTCCAACCCAGTGGCGAATTCAAATGAAAACCAGCTTTTCTTCTACAATTTGTAAAATATTTGTAACTACTACTTCCGTCTTTCCTACTCTGCCAATCCAGAATCCAGTGCCCTGAGGAGGGATTATGCACACAGCAGTGGTTTCTGTGTGTGAACAACGAAGACTCAAATCCTCTTTGCTCCTCCTTCCTTATTTCTTACCTACTTAGCCCAGAAATCTTCCCAGCAGTATAGGAACCCAATCCTGAACATGACAGGAATAAACCTCAGGTTCACAAAAATCAATTGCACAAATGTGCATATGTTTGGGGGTAGTGGCAGCGGTATATGTATATGGCTGAATGACTGAATAACGAATGAGGGGGTTGCTGCAGAGAGCAATACACAGCATTTACCATCACCATCACTTTCATTCTCTTATAAATCCACTTGGGATAGTTACCATCCAGAGATAAATACTTTTAATGTTATTAACTGAATGGAAAGCCTGATGCTTCCTTATTTTCTAGTAACACAAAAACCTGTAAATCTAGCAAAGATAACCATGTCCCCCCTCAAAAGGATACATTCTTAGTAAAAAACAAAACAATGAAATCCACTAAAACTCTATTATCTAGACATACAGATAATAAACTTGAAATAAAATTTTCAAAAATCAGACTCTTTCATTCATCTGACATATAAGCATTCAAAGCCAAGTGAATAACTATCTTCAAGGCCAGATTTAGTGCATCCTTCCCCCCTCCCACCATAAGCCCCACTTTTATGTGCATCCTTGCAAGAAAGAGTTAGTTGTTTTCCATGCCTGCTGCTCCTCTCCCCACATCATGTGAGCAGAGCTTGAAAAATAGGGACCAGAGCTGGGAACACAGCTAGCATCTGACATCACCTTGGTAGCAGGAAGAACCACAGAAATCTGATGGTTTCACGCCTCACTGCCCTTTCAACACAAAATCCTCCCCGTTACACTGCACCCAGAAGACGTTTGCTGCCTAAATGCACAATCAATCACCCCTCAAAGAAACACTCTTCCCTCCATCAACTGCGTTCACCACTGGTGAAATGGGGAAACTGAAACAGAGAAACCGTACCCTCTGTGACTGATGCATATAAATGACTACATCTTTAAATGCGCTGTGCTGCTTTTTGGTTTCTTCTGCCAGTTGGTCCCTGGCAACCATACCTGATAAACCCAATGCATCCCATTTCATTAGAAGGTTGTGGGGCAGTGGGTAGTAGGGTAATGAGGGACTGTGCCTTTGAAACCAGGCTTGCCACAAAGCTAGTCTTTGTGACTGCAGCTGCTGATCTCCTCTGTCATCCACCCCACCCACCCCTGACATCCTTCCCTGTTCTGTATCTTGGAATAAGACTGCATAGCTGGGAGGATCTCGAGTTTTACTCTCTCCATTCTGCAGATGAGAAAACAGAAGTTTATAGAAGATTGGCAACCTGTCTAAGTTCACGGGGCTCATTAATGATGGCAGAGCTGGACAAAACCAGGACTCTTGGTTCTAGTCCAACATAGACTTGCGCAAGCATGGGTTTTACAGTGAGAAAAAAATGCTGGGTTTCAGTCTTAGAGTTGCTATTTATTGTTTGGTGACCTTGAGAAATAACATTGACCTACCTGTGCCTTCTCAGCTTTCTTCTCTGTAAAAGTGACAATAAATACAGTTATACCTCACTGCGTAGATGTTCAGCTGAGAATATATTTTAAAGATTTTATGAATCATACTTCATAAGCCACACCCTGTTCCTTTCTCTTTTGTTTAAAGATCCATCAGCCTCTGGATCTGATAGGGACTTACTCATCTTTTCAGACCCAACTTACTATTATCATCTCTTCTAGAGCCTCCCCCGCCCTCCCCGATAGAATGGCATGCCCTGCCCTGTCCTTCTGGGATACTTGCTGCATTCATCTACCTTTCACTCTATTATAACAACTCTTTGTGCCTTTTCTCCCTTTAGATTATGAGAATCTCAAGAAAATAGACTGTGCCTTAATCATCTTTGCATTTCTAGCATCTAACACAATTCTTGGCACAAAAGGGGTGAATTAATGAAAGCTTGTTAAATGAAAAGGTAAGTTAAGTGAACAAAATCGCTAAGGGGCAGAGGTGACTGAAGACAAACTAAAGGTACCCATGCCCTTTTCCTTTGACTGCCTGAAAATCCTGAATTGAAATTCTTCAACAACTACTCACATCCACATACCTTCCTATGAGACATTTTTCCAGGTAACACCACAAGCATCAGACAAAGGACTCCTCATCACCTCCCTCCAGTCATCAACTTGTAACAACTTTTCCAAAGTATTTCCACATGTCACTCTGACAATCTCTGGTGAATTATTTCTAATTCACCACGTGCAAAAAAAGGGAAAGACCTTTATTTGCTACTTTTTTTTTTTAACAATAGGACCCTAATGATGCAAAGAGATGGAAATCTTAATGTAATCAGTGAAACAGGAAAATTTCTTAGCCAACTGGTACTCATGACTTCTACACATCTCAATAACACTGAGCCAATCAGCACTTAGTGGTTTGGATTCCCAGCAAGCAGTTTGGTATGAGATGCTCTCAAACCTAAGTCATGATGAGCCTGTGTGATATATCGGAGATGTCTCCCCAAGGGTCCTGATGACAACCAAGCAGAAAATGCAGTTTCAAAGTGTTATTAGTTACAGGGCAGACCATGGTGGTTCAGTAGGCAGAGTTCTGGCCTGCTATGCTGGAGACCCAGGTTCAATTCCCGGTGCCTGCCCATGCCAAAAAAAAAAAAAAAAAAAATCAATGAAAAAGTGTTATTAGTTATGGTGATGAGAACAATGATAATAACTGCCATTTTTTGGTCTCCTTTATACGTACCTCATCTTCTGAGGTTAAACAACCAACATTTGGAATTAGAACAATCTCAGGTAAATACAGCATTTTGGTTGCAAAACTGTGGAAGGTGGAGAGAGAGCCATTAGGTAGGGTCCAGACAACTGGATTCCCAAATGAGCCAGGCTCTCATTCACCTTTCTTTGCAAATGATTCCCTCTGCCTAGAATTACTCTACCACCAACCAAGCCTCCATTTTCTCTTCCTTGCTTCTTTTAGCAAACACTTCCTCATATCCTAGATTCAGTTCTGGCATCATCATTTCTGGGAAATCTTCCAGCAACTCCTCCCCCAAGTAAAGTCCCCTTCCCTCTATGACTTCTAATAAATCAAAATTTACTTTGGTTATAATGATCGTTTTGTCTGAGTCTCCTGCTGGACTGTGAGCTCCTTTAGAATGAGTCTGTCTTCTTTTATTCCCAGGATCTATTATGGAATTTTACACCTACTACTTCTAGAACAGACTAGGTACAAAATAAATGAATCAATGAAGGGAATGAATTAAAATTCCTCTAACTCAGTTAAAGGGTCAAACTAATAATGAAAAGAAGGAATTGCTGGGCAGGACTACGAAGATGATATTTTTCTGTTTCTATAGAATATTCTAGTATCTCCAAAGAAAAAAGAGCTTGTATATGCAACTTTTATTATTTGCTTGGTGTGGACCTTTAAAAAGTGGGTAAATGTTTATAGTTTTAATGGGCCAGCTAGAGGCTATATAATCTCCCTGAATTCTTTCCCTAAAATGAAATTCCCTTAAGTAGGTCATGACAGGAAGATTTATCTCAGTGGTCAGGTCCTCCTGCAGTACAGGCAACTATAAAAATGCCCTTTTCTGGATGTGGTAAGCCAGGGTAGGTTGGGATGGTCTGAGAAAACACCGTATACACAGCAACCCACTAGAATTCTAAATAAGACTAGACTTTCCCTTGCTTTATTAGTATCCTCCACAGATGTCAAAATATTTTAAAACGGGATTTAATCCCACATTTACCCTAAAACAACAACAACAAAAACAAAAACACAAAATCTTTCCTTCTGGATAGTTTCATTCACACACAATTAGACTCTACTGGTGTACTTACAATTCCTGAACATTATTAAAAAAACAATTATGAATTACCAATAGAGTGCTATAGGAAGGCCTAAGCAGAGGTCCTTTCAATATTGAGCTTCTATAGTACTTTTTTTTTGTATGCTGCATGACGAGGTCACAGTTCATTCTTTTTCTCATATGAGTATCCCGTTATTGCAGCACCATTTGTTGATTTTTTTTTTCTTGTTCAGTTGTTTGCTTGCTTGCTTTTTGGGGAAGTGCATGGGCCAGGAATCAAACCTGAGTCTTCCACATGGCAGGTAAGAATTCTACCACTGAACTACCCTCACACTCCCCCCCAGTAAGTTTTTAATAAAAATGAATTCGCAAACGTTTGGTTTAGCCCAGCTCTTGGGGGGATATTAACTACATGCAGACAGGTATCTATGAGCAAACAATAATCGGAGACACCCGCAGCGACATGCTAGGACCCCCAGGGAGAGGTCTAACTGAGCATCAGTAGTCATTCAGGCTTTCCGGCACCGGATATTCAGGAGAAGGTATGGGCACTGTGGCTAACCAGACCTGTGTTTAAATACGGCTTACTTACTTCCTAGATAAATGACCTTTGGAATTTACTCAGTCTCTCTAGCCTCCCTTTCTCATCAAAGTTTCACACCCTTGTGTAGTCCCTTTCCATATTTTACCACGCTTGATCTCTATGACCATTAGTGTACAGCAGAAGTGACAGTCTAAGATGAGGTTATAACGGTTCTGAGATTAGGCTATAAACGATTGTGGCCTTTATATCTTGGATGTTTTCACTCTCTCATGCATACGCATTGCTTGCTCTGCTAGCATACCCTAGGAGATGCTTGCATATTAAGGACCTGAAACCTCCTGCCAACACCCCTGTGCATAGTTTGGAGGTAGAACTTGCAGCCCTCCCTAGCCCAGCTCTCAGAGACTGCAGCCCCTTCCAAGGCTGATTGCAACCTTATGAATCACTCAGCTAAGCCACTCCTAGATTCCTGACCCTTAGCAACTGTGTGAGATCATAAATATTTATTGTTTTAAACTTCTAAGTTTGGGGGCTATTTGTTATGCAGCAATAGATTACTGATACAACTCATATCATGCAGTTACAATAAGGATTAGAAATAATGCATGGCAAACTCTAAACATATGCTTGCCAGATAGTAGGTGCTCAAATGGTGGTTATGAAAAGAAAAATTACATTATTAATAATTTGATTATATCCTCAATAACTTTGCTGTATTTTTCTTAGTCATAATATATTATGATAACATAAATAATATTTTATTATACAATTTATCACATTGCTTTTCTGTGGGAAGGAAACTAGTAGAGGGTCATCAGTCTTTTTTTAATTAAAAAAATTGTTTTAATTTCTTTGTTTTATTTTTGTATTTTTGGGGTCATCAGTCTTGACAGATTTATTTTTCATTTTTACTGTTATTAACACAAAGCTTAATCTTGGCATCTATAGTTCTAATTTGCAGAGACCCACAGATGTCAACTATACTGAAGGACAATAGACTTTTTCTCTGTAAATATTAAAAAGATAACCAAAAAGAAAAAAGGAACACTGTATTCTCTGACCAATAACAGCCTTTAAAATAATAATGGCCTCTGCTTAGCTGTTACAGCAGCAGCCCAGGCCACTGCCCACAGGCCTGCCCAGGGTTAATGCTCTGGGCACAGAAGCTCCTGACTTGGAATCACGATTGACATCCTATGGCCTCTAGCAAATTGTTTCACTTCTTTGAGCCTCAGTTTTCCTGTATGGAAAAACAGTGTCCATCTCAGGGGACCATTATGAGGATTAAATCAGATAATGAAATAAAGTGTCTAGAAGAGTGCCCGACACATAGTAAGGGGTCAATGAATGTGTGAAACTGTCATTCTGACCACTTTCTGCTATATGGTCAGGATCATTACGCTCATTTTAGAGATGAAGTCACTGAGACCAAGTGTGCCAAAGATTTGCTCAAGGTAATGGGCAAAGCTGCTCCTAACTCCAATCTGGTCTTTGAAAAGACAATCCTGAATAAAACGTAAGCCATCTTGGATTTATGTATGCTGCAGTGAGTACATGCTTTTAAAAATTACTGTGTGTATAAACTATGGTGACAGAAGTTCAGAGAGTGGTTGCCTCTGGGGGAGGAGGGTTGGGTAACAGAAAGGGACATGGAGGACTTTTTGGAATGATGGAAATGTTCCATAACTTCTTTTAGGTAGTGGTTTCCTATGTGGAGACAAATGATAAAACTGATCTAACTGAATACCTAAAAATTCATCTGTTAATTATATCTCAATAAAAATGATAAAAACATAAACACACACAAAAAATCACCTTGTGTATTCAAACAAAGCTCTTCCCCCACCCATTCCCCATCACAACCTCAAGTCCACTTTCCTCCTCCTGCCTCCTTATATTCTTCAGGGAAGAAAGGACAGGAGCTCACAGTGGACATGGCACAGTCTGCAGCCACCATCACCCTGCCCCCAATAAAACAAAACAGGAAAAATTGGGCCAAGGTAGGTGACCTCCTAATAAGGCCCTCAGACAATCTCCTGGCTCTCCATCACAGGTGCTCTGGACCCCTCTACAGACATGCTCTGAGCCACCCACGTGGGCCATGCCTGGGCCTGCCCAGGTGGGGACAGAAGGATTCGATCCTCTAGGCTGTCAATCGAGCAACCCTGAACAAGAAGGAAATTCATCTGAGAGAAGGAGGGGGTGTGGAAGGGTCAAGATCCTTTCCTCCTTCTTTATACAAAGTAGAAAAACACCATATATTCAGGTAACTGTAATAACTCAAAGCTGCTCAACCTTCAACTCCCCTTCCTATCCCACCTGCCTGGTGGTGAACACGTGCAGCAGGGCTCAGGGTTAGCTAAGTGTTCTGCATTTAGGCTGGAGCTCTGCCAGTTGGGAGGTGGGTGATTGAGTATGTGGAGGTTTTCTCTAACTTTTTAAATAAAAGTTTCTTTTGGAAAAGAAAAAAATACGAGCCCTTGAAGGGAAACATTTTCCTTCTCTAAGTTCAAGGGAAAACGGTACAGCTGCTGACCTTCAACATTCCAACGGGGAAGACCCAGAGAACTTTGCAACTCCAGGTTCATGAATGCCATGAATTGAAATGTGGAGACTTGGTGGTCAGTTAGGTTCACTCACCAGCTATGGAACTCATCCCTGTCATATCCTTGCCTCAGCAGCATTATAAACTAATACATGTCACAGACCTTCCCAGATCCATGGCAACAGTGAAAACAATACATATGAAATTCCCAATGCCAAGGCCCAAGAACTAGAATGATTCAGCCAGGAGGGACCTGGAAAACCATGCACTGCAACCACCTTGCTTTTCAAAAATGAACACAAATCACCATGAAATGTTCTTTCAACACACATGAGAGCTCACATCCAGAGGGATCAAACCTGCTCTGACACAACGGCATCCCTGTGCATCTATTCCTGGGAAGGAAATGCTTTCAAGCAGTAAATACATCACGTTAGCAGTGAGAGAAGCTAACGTGATAAGGAGAAGGGCATAGGCATCTGTAGGCACATGTGTCTCTAACTCTAGAAGGAAACTCCTTCAGAGTGAGGACTATGTCTGCAAAACATCACTGGTCCCCCAAGCCCCAGACACAGCCACGACCCACTTGTTCAACTGGATGATCCTCACCCCTCTGTGGTCCAACTTAGACAAAATCTGAAGGGAAAAACATAACAGCCTTCAGATGCCTTCTCCTCCAATCCCTTGCTGTCTACTATCTCCAGGGTGTACCTGGCACTCCCAACTCACGCCTGGTTTCCCCTCCCAGGAATGCCAACAGAAACCATCACCTACCTCTCCTTAAGCATCCTATTAGAATATAGCTTTTTGTCAATGATAATAATAATAATATCTAACATACAGTGATTTAACCGTATGCTAGTGCATTCTTAATGTGCTTTGCATGTATTAACTTACTGAACTGCTATACTAAGCCTAAGAGGTAAGTACTATTAGTAACCTCATTTTCCAGCAGAGAACTGAAGCACAAAGCAATTGGGCAACTTGCCCAAAGTTACTCAGCTGGTAAGTACTGCTTGGATTCCATGCAGGCAGTCTGGCTCAAGAGCCCATCCTCTCGGTTACATCTATGCTATAAAATCTCTCCAGATTACCTTGGTGCTTTTTCCTTCCCTCCCTAATGCACTCACATACACACACACACACACACACACCCCTCTATGTTCTCACAACGTCCTAGCTTACCTTTTCTGCCAGTGTATTCCACAATCAATCAAAATTATCTATGTCTCCTCTCCTGAACTACAACTTCCTTGTGGAGGATACTTTTTCCATCTCTGACACAGTTCAAGAAGCATTTGCCAAATCTTTGAATAATAAATAATTGAGTGGATATGTCCATTTCAAAAGGGGCGATGTTTTAACTGAGAGAGAACAAAGATCTCCAGGTTTCAGGTTCTGCCACCAATTAGCTGTGTGGCCTTGAGCAACTTTGCCAAAATGAAGAGGTTGGGGCCCAGGACCTCTGAGATCCCTTCCAGTTACAGAATCCCAGAATTGTGGCATCAGGGTAGGCCAGTGAGGGAAGGCATTGGAGACAAGCTGGTCTTTGTGTGTCCCAGAGGCACAAACTCCACCTTTTTTGACTTTAAAACCGATCCCCAGGAACAGCAGGCAGGAATGCTACCTGGGAAGGAGAGAACCAGAAGACTTCAACCAAGCCCGGTGGCATCGCCCTCCATGTGGGAATCACCAGGAAAAAGACATTAAAGGGGTGGGTCCAAAGGGTCCAACTGCCTTGTGGGGCTGCTGGCCATCAGTGCAAAAAGAATACGGCCAGCCACTCTATCTGCACCAAAGCCACCAAAATACCTGTAAATAAGGAAGGGATTACTCCACTTGAGCAAAACCTATGATGTTCCTTTCACTGCTTTGTTCCACTGCTACCATTACCCAGTTCAGCATTCTTGGCAATGTAAGCAGGTGATTAACAGACAGGTTTTGGAAGAAGCAGGAGATGGGTCTGTGCACAGTGTGTGCACTTTCTTCTTCCCACCTCTCCTCTAATTGCTGTCAAGGGCACAGCACAACAGCATTAACCTTCTAATCCACTGCCAGGTCCCTCTGCATGAAGGCTTCTCCAAGGGGAGGGAGAAGGAATATCCTGGTGGTGGAAACCTCATTGTCTTCCAACAACAAAATGAACCTGGCATGAGAAATCTGACTCAGAACTGAAGCTGGCAAAGCATCTGACAGGGTTTGGCAGCCAGAGACAACATGAGTGTTGTCACAAATGGCAGAGAATGCCAGTCAGCAAAAGGATCCTCTTGTGTCTTTTGGCCTTTTTTCTAAGGCCAGCTCATTTCACCCAGTGAAAGCACAGGTTTTGACAAAAGCTCGGGGCTGGGAAATGGGGCTTTTTGTGTCTTTCCCTCCAGGCTACTGGAGTATTTTTATAGGAAGGTGACTTCCTTTCGGGGCAAATATTTTATGATGTGTCTTTGAAGTGAGTGGCACAGGAGGCAAGGAAAGAAGGCAATTGTTTTTAAAGAGGGTGGGGATTCTAATAATGGAAAAGGGAAGGGCTAGATGAAGGGCAGGAAGGCTCCAATGTCATCAGACAAGGTCAAGAAACCTGCTCCAACAAGAAATCAACTCAGTGAAGAGACTCAGCTTCAAGGTTGGGCTCAAATGTATACATGTCCATTTTTCTGGCCTCAGGAAAGACAGTACAGTTTGTCAGGACTTTTTTTCTCTAGAATAAAAAATCTCAGATTTGGAAGGACATTTAAGCCCAAATCCCTATCTAATATAAAAACCCCTTCTATAGTACCTCCAGCAAATGTTAACCCCCTCTCTAAATAATCACTTCTGGGACAGAAAACTTTCTTAAGGCATGCAGTCCATTCCACTTGGAAACTTCTCTCAGAAGCTGAGCTGAAATCTGCTTCCCAGAAGTACCGACTCATTTTTCACCGTTACCAAAAACATAAACCTAATTCTTCTGCTGGTGATAATTTTTTAAATGCTTGAGGACAGTATTCATGTTTTCTCTTTCCAGGTTTTGCACGCCCAAAATCATCAACAAAATACCTTCCCCATCCTGGGTGTTTTCCTCTAGACCCATTCTAACTGATTTTTATCTTTCAAATGGTACACAAAGATGAATATTCCTTCTGGGGTGTGATCATTGTAGAGAAGGACAGGATTATTATGCTTCTTTCTGAACGCCACACTTATCACTGCTATGTCTTCATTGCGGCCATGACGGACTC